>NW_008751726.1:220483-224815 GCF_000715545.1 Opisthorchis viverrini
AGCTACTTACCCCCCAATCATCGGTGAACGAAACTGTGGCAGCTACAACCAGTGTACGACCAGTACGCGGTTATTACAGCTGATAATGATGATGATGATGCCAAGCCCATATAGAAGTCGAGATGCAGAGGTCGGGTTAAAACAACGGACCTTCCGGTCAGTAAATTCGCGCTCTAGAAAGAAGAAAGAAAGGAAGCGTTCAGCTGTAGCACCCTTCCGGTGCCTAGCTGCCATGCCACCCGAAGGAAGCACGAGGGCTGGGATACTGCCAGGTTGGCCAAGCCTAGACAGGGGAAGTCGAGTGGCGGAGGTCGGATTCGAACCACGGACCTTCCGGTCAGTAAATTCACGCTCTAACCACTTGGGCCGTCTCGCGCTCTAACCAATAAGCCATCTTGCCCCTCACTGACCGTTACTTTCCTATGACTAATCGATTGTATCAGTTGGTATAGGGCATGGTTGTTTCCGATATTCAAAGCATCTCTATGTCCACCAAAGCTCTCGGTCTTTCCTTAGCTCCTCAATAGTTGGTGTTTGAGGGATTTGCGCGCGTCGTTGTACTCCTTGCCTGTTGATATGGATTTCTTGAAAACAGTCAGCGCTAGCGATCTCGGCGTTATACAGTGGTCATTTGGTCATATTGGAGAAGTCGGACAGACGAGTCTGAACGCCACAACCATAGCTTTTAACATTTGGCTACGCTTCATCCACGTGCTCGCCACCACTACATTGTTGGCTTGCCGTAGAGAGTAGTTGAGATAGCTTAGCTCGATACTTATAAGCAGTCCCCGAAGATGGCGGATTGCCGTGTTTCTTGCTGGCTTGTGAGGGCCTGAATGGAAGCCGACTGTCAGGCCTGCTCACACCACGGCTTGGTCGAAATCAATTTGTGCATCAGAAGGAACGAGTCTTAAATTGTGGCTCTTTGCCAGTGCCTGATAGCCACGGGATCTAACTGAGTCCAAAGTTGATTTGCACTTCTCGGTCGCCAGGTCATGCACTGCTGAAAGATCGTGCTGGCGAGAAACAGTTCATTCCGATCACGGGACTGGAGTAGTCGCCCTCCGATGAACATTGGTTCCGAATCAACCGCCCAATTGTGATTTCGAAGTGTTCAGACGACCGACTTGGGTATTCGTATCTCCCGCAAGGATGTCAGTGTTTCCTGCTTGAGCGCGGATAACTCCCGATAGAAGATACCCCTCTCAGCGTCAGAAGTGCATTCCTTTGGGATATGCATCCACAAGAATGTCAAGAAATATTGAGCTTGATTGATCTGGATAAGCGAAATTCGCAAAGACGATTTAGGGCTGCCTGAAAATTCACGAATCATCGCTTTTGGATCATCAGACACCAGATACGCGGAGAGGGAAATCTAAAAAATCTGAGTTTGTCCTTGGTGTTCTGAGGCACGTGGCGACGACGGTTTCAGAGACACAAAACACATCAATTTTAATGGAGTGTAAGACCTTGGCGAGCATCGCCTGTTTTGTAATTCGACATAGGGTACAAAAACTGGGAGCTCCTATGTAAAAAAATTTCGTGGACTAGCAGGGTGTTATTTTATTTGTTCTTAATGAGCACATTGACCAGATGGCTGACAAGCAAACGACCCACCAACGTTTGCTTGTATAGTGGGAAGTGGTTCGGGGGGACATCGGTGGACAAGGAACTGTGCGGGTAATGATACTTATTGGTTGCCCAGGCCGAAACAGGGCAGTTGGTTGGTTCTCCACCTTGAACCTCTGACTCAGGTCAGGTAAATTTGTCCTGGAATTGAGTCCTCGGAGCCGGGTCCAAGGTACGTGCGTGGACACCAAGGGGGAAATAGTGGTCGCATGGGGTGATAGTCTATCAGCATTGATGGCTGTGGTTTACCAGAGTTCGTCGCCTAGTCTATGGCTTATGACTCCATAGGACGATATCTTCTACTCCGTACTCTTTCACTAAACCTGAACTAATCGCTATTCAGGAGCGCCAAACGATTATAGACGTAAGCGCCGTCGCAGGTGGGTACGGAAAGTTTATGTAGATGGCGGGAGAAGCAATAATATGGAAGAGTACGCCCTCGCTATCACCTCAGATCTCCGCACAGCTGATTGTTGATTTTTTGGTTCACGAACGGGCGACCATTTTATATCTGGATATCTACTTTCATCAATCTCCCAGGAATGTTAGACCGGAAGTTTCCAAGGTCAGAGTCGCAAGCTTGCGTTCGCCCACTAGTTTGGGCTCTACGCATTTACGATATTTACGCGCGATACACGATGTTGAGATTTTTGTCAAGGACCTTCTCATCTGACCCTGTATGACGAACACCTTTTCCCTGACTAGGCTGGCGTTCACTATGCCTTGAAGAGCATTCATCCTTGGCTCACTCGTTGAACTGTACATTTGTATCTCAATGACAAACATTCCTATTCTCATTAGATGTTGTTCCACCTGACCGAAAAGTCACTGACGGCACGCAGTGGATGGAGCATTTCGCCTATTATCCAGTACCCTTATTCTCAAGTACACTCTTCCAAAACTGTCGCTCGCACATTATCAGTACCATTATTACCACAGCGCTATTATAAACATTACAGCAACGGATCTACGCGGCGTTCTTTGCTGTGCCAATAAAGACCGGTGAACAGGGTGGAACGAACTCTGGAAAACCAGAAACACCAAAACTGTGGGTTGTCCATGTTTGGCGTTTTTGCGTTACTGAAGTTACGTATCCACTTGATGGTCTTGAAAAGGTGCTAAACAAAAATAGGGAAATGATAGTGAAATTGGATTCAAGCTGACTCTCTTGTGACTGCCGGATTCATTAATGGCCTATTTTGGAAAACGAGCACTGAGGTTGATTCTCCCCAGTTGTCTGGGACAGTCTCCTTCCCATCAATGGAGTTGCACATACCAAACAGCAACAGGAGACTTCACGCCAAACTCAAAAAATAAGGATGGGCAGTGATGCCGACCAGGAGCATGGGGTCGTTTGAAAGAAGATCCGCAATCATGAGCCTCCAAGGCTGTGAGGGGTTCCGGTTTCACTGTCCGGAGTTCTAGCGTTTTCAGGATACCTTTGAGCGAGTGGAATGCGGGATTCTTCGGACGCCCCCATGGCACATGACAACGCTTGGAAAAGAATTGTCCGAGGAGCCAACGACTACGTAGTGTAGCATAAGGTGTCTGTCATTTTGATTGATTTTTAGGTAGGTATTGGCGGTGTACAACCTTGCTTACTGGGCTTTGGCTCATGAGCTTTGTTTCTGTGTTCCATTCACAGAAATTTTCGCGAACACCTGCCTTCGGAGAATCACTGTCCCCTGGTGCTTCCATAGCGTGCATATTACATAATTGACGACCACGCCAGGATGGTTGCCACACACTGGTAGACCTACCACAGAGATCCTGGCTCTACATATGTGCAAACAGGCCTCAGAGCTAGCACGTTGCTCACTCACACACGGTAGACGCAGCCCCAGATACAGCAACCTCAGCACACGCTCATCAACCTCACGCACCACACCACTAGCAGCGGCCGGTTCACGTAGGCCATGGTACACCGGAGGCGGTGTTCTTCAAAAAGGAGGCCAGTGTAGTGGTGCTTCCAGTGGTGTTTCCAAAGCGTGCATATTACAGTAGGCTGGGCGAATGTGTTGCGAACCGGCTACGAACCAAACGAATCAATGCCCTCATTGGTCTTATATGGACCAATCAGAATGGAGACATTTTAGCCCACGTCAGGATTATTCTTGCTCGACCACGCGGAAAAATCCCTACTTCCCCAGTGAACACAGATGTGGCAATTTTTCTCCAACGAAGGCAGTGTCAAGCTACCGTACACTTTGCTTTTCCATAGAGAGCAGCACGGTCGGTCATATTCGCGGTTTCACGGATTGATACACAGGATCGAGGCTTTGCCCAAGTATCCCGGATCGGTTTTGTCCTTGTCGGTCAGTGGCTGTCGTTCACCTGATAGGCACAAGTGAAAAACGGTGTAGCACTGCTCTTTATGTTCTCAGCGCGAGGATTCGCATAAATAAATGACTAACAGTGCTTTAAACTGGGTTCCAGAAGGAGCGTGGACAACCGTCGGAGGAAGGTCATTCCACGCAGCTACTACCCGAAATGAGAAAAATTTTGTCTAATGAATGTGTGTGCTCTGAGCTTGAAAATTTTCTTACCATGTCCCAGCCGTGTGTTTGCTGGGTCAACTGTGAAAAACCTGTTTGCCAAGCTTTGTTCAAACAGGGCATAAGTAAGAATTAGGTCCCCTCGGAGGCGACGGTGCTCCAGGGGAAAGAGATCAAGCATCGCGAGACGCGTTTCGTAGTCCACGGA
>NW_008751726.1:224927-225085 GCF_000715545.1 Opisthorchis viverrini
CCCATAGAGTATTTGGAAGTCCATGCGAGAAATACGGGAGAAGGTGCGCCGGATCATCCGTAAAACGGCGAATGCCTTTTGGGCCGACTTCTCAAGGTGCAGTTGGAAGGAAACGTTTGAGGAGACACAAATGCACAAATCCTTTTTGGCATCCATCC
>NW_008751726.1:226901-233378 GCF_000715545.1 Opisthorchis viverrini
ATCCCCTTTTCGTCAACCAGATTTGCTGTAAGGTTTCGCCTTTCTGGATCCCTGGGCGTTTTGGGGCGGTTTGACCGGAAAAGTGTATCTGTGAGGCCCTGAGCGCTGGGTGGTGGCACCAAAAAGTAATGATTTTGTTGGCGCTCCCAAGAGGCTCGTTTTCGCGGAGGACTGCCCCTTGAAGCCAGCCAGGAGTTTTCTAATCTGGCGAGTTTTATGTGGCTTGCTTGGCTGCAGTCGCTCTTCTTTCGTGTTTGAGTGGATACCCGATCTGCCAGCGATCAGCGTGGCCAACTGGTGTACGAAAGATTTTCCGGACGGCTGGTTGTCGGGGTCCTGGGCGACGGTTTTGTCTACAAGCAGAGAGGCCGCTTTTGACGGAGTGGAGCTGGAGATTGGGTTCGCTTCTTTTCCCCACACATCTGACTCAGTCCAGTTTAGAGGCTGTGACTTTGTTGAGGAGTACACGGCTGCAGCTGTGTCCTCTGATACGGAGATAAGCTTTGATGGCTCCACGTAGTTTGGGCGCTGCTTGCATGTGGGGTTTGCCTCCTCCAGGGCGCCCCTGCCTTTGGTGGGCGAGAAGCCTGTGGTGGTCGAACAAAAACTGCTGTCCGGAGACACAGCTGGTTTTGTCGGCCTGCTTTCGGGGGCACAGGGGGATATTACCACAATCGGCTTGGTCATGTGTTTGGGGTCGGCTGAATTAATGCCAGGTGGAAGCCTGCTTTGTGCTTCCACCCCTGACCTGCTATGATCAAGCTTACGCGCGTCTAGAGGACGATCCTCAGATAAGCGCCTGATCATTGAGTTGGCCTTTTGAATGTTGCCAGTCCGTTCCAAGATCTCCTGTACGTCAGATGGGGAAGAAAGAGTAACTAGAGGTCCAAGAGTCCGCTTACTTCCCTTCTGGCGTAGCCATTCTGCGTGGAGCGATTTATCAGGCTTGGTGAAGCCATTGCTAAGTGTTGACTGTGCCAGCTTCCATGGCGTGGTTTTTCCGGAGGATGAACCCCAGATTATCAGTCTGTTTTTCCTTAGGCGCCTGTCCACTAGAGACACTGTGGCGGTTTTTATAGCCGCGTCAGGAAGTTGTATGACTTTCTTCGCGGCCATAGGGCCCGGTGTGGATATCGCAAGGTATTGGTTCAGCGAAGAATTTTCCTTGTCAACTTTCGTTCAGGTCGCTGCATTCTTATCGCCTGAGTCCTCCAGTGTCTTTGAAAGCCGCTCTAATATCGCGTCAAGTATCCCGATTAAAGGGGAACACTGACAGTGGCCTTTCTGAATCTGCACTGGGGATCGGGTACCGTTTTGGGGGGCTCTCTTCTTGGCCGCGGTATGCACTGCACCCTTAACGTAGAGGCCGCTGGCGCAGAAAACGGGTCAGGGGAGTTAGCTAGTCAGATTATCTGGTCGTCCTGTAAACCCGTGCATTTGAAGTGCCATCAGACCTTGCATGTTTGGCATTGCATACAGCGTTTGACGTTCGATGGGCAGCCATTTCGCACACACCTGTTGTGGCCTATCAATGGCTGTAGAGGGCAATCGGTATAAATTGATGTCATGTTTAGGACTAGATGTAATATATGGAGTGTGCGCAAAATATCAAGGGTTATCTCTCAAATGTTTTGTTAGAGTAATAAAATTCAACGATTACTCGTGTGTACTCTGTGAATAGATTGAACAACGAAATTCCCTTCTGGCGTAGCCATTCTGCGTGGAGCGATTTATCAGGCTTGGTGAAGCCATTGCTAAGTGTTGACTGTGCCAGCTTCCATGGCGTGGTTTTTCCGGAGGATGAACCCCAGATTATCAGTCTGTTTTTCCTTAGGCGCCTGTCCACTAGAGACACTGTGGCGGTTTTTATAGCCGCGTCAGGAAGTTGTATGACTTTCTTCGCGGCCATAGGGCCCGGTGTGGATATCGCAAGGTATTGGTTCAGCGAAGAATTTTCCTTGTCAACTTTCGTTCAGGTCGCTGCATTCTTATCGCCTGAGTCCTCCAGTGTCTTTGAAAGCCGCTCTAATATCGCGTCAAGTATCCCGATTAAAGGGGAACACTGACAGTGGCCTTTCTGAATCTGCACTGGGGATCGGGTACCGTTTTGGGGGGCTCTCTTCTTGGCCGCGGTATGCACTGCACCCTTAACGTAGAGGCCGCTGGCGCAGACAAACGGGTCAGGGGAGTTAGCTAGTCGGCTTATCTGGTCGTCCTGTAAACCCGTGCATTTGAAGTGCCATCAGACCTTGCATGTTTGGCATTGCATACAGCGTTTGACGTTCGATGGGCAGCCATTTCGTCAACATCTGCTGCGGTCCATCAATGGCTGCAGCAGGCAATCGGTGTGAATTGATGTCATGTTAAGGCTTAGCTGTAAAATAGGATGTGTGCGCAAAATATCAAGGGCTATCTCTCAAATGTTTTGTAAGAGTAATAAAATTCAACAATTACTCGTGTGTACTCTGTCAATAGATTGAACAACGAAAAAATTCTTTCACGAATTTGCACGAGGGAAAAACGAAACCGATATCGAACGTACCCGCGACCGATATCATAGACCGAATATAAGTAGCTTAATGAAATACGTATATTTTAACGTCTGTCCCAAGACATTGAGAGAAACACGCCAGAAGTGTTATTTCACGAGATGGATATACAACGTTATAACGATCGCGGAACAGTCCGATTTCTTAGTGCGAAATTTCCTAACTATATTTTTTCTATTCACTGCCACAAAGTAAGGATACTTAACGCTGATCAGCAGCTGGTTTTTAGCGACCTCTAAGACGATACCAACCCCAATCGCAAACGGCGCTGACGTATTTATGTGTTTCTTTATCGGCTGCCGAATGTTGTTTCTGTATGGTCAGCGGACCTCCAAATAAGTTACAAATATTCTCCTACATCCAGCGTATTCGTTTCAAAGAGAAAGCGGCCGAAAGTAAAGAATTAGCACTGCCACTGCCTATTCAAGTCCCGGTTACAAACGTTTCAATGAGTTTTTTTGCCACTTCACTTAATAAGTAGTTTTGTTTCGAAACGGAATTGATTTCAGCTGAAATATAGTAAGTCAATTGGGATCGCCCAGAAGACCGGAAAGAACAGGTTGTAGGTTATTAAGGACTGGCGGAATAGTGTTTTTGGCCGTTTTGCATTCTAATATGCGGATGGTATTTGCATCACGGAATTCGCCTATAAGGGGTGTGTTTAGTGGTGTTCGGTCAAAAAACGGATGAACGATGATGATATCCACGCAGTCAAGCATTACGAAAGCTTTCATTTATGTAGGATAATTTGCAAACATGCAGTTCCTTTCCAAACTGGATACGATGGAACTGATGCTTGCTCCGGCTTGCCTCTGTGTGCTGTTGCTAACCTTCCTTGAAGGCTGCTGCCAAACTCTGTAGGTGCTTCCTACCTGACTAGCTTTCACATCACCAGTTGATCCGATGCAGTGGACATGTGTCTAAGCACGCGGGGGCATTATAGTCTGGATGGAACTTACAGTAACCATTTTTTGGATTTAATTTTGTCTACACTGGATCTACACGGCCAAGAGGACGATATCATAAGGTGGCAATCTCTATATACCGCTGCTGTTTGATATTTGGATTTCAAGGTCTGGTGGTCAAAGAGCCTGCAAAATGTGAGCTCTATGTGAGAAGTTAACACGGATCTTCGAGCGTCGACCTTCAGAAATACCCGGTTCGGACGCCCCGTTTGGATGTCATCTACCGCACTCCGCCTTTGACTTGAATCCACGGAGATTCCCACTCGGACAAAAAATACCTGAGATCTTAAATGAGCTTTGTTCTACCTGTGCGGATTTTCCTGACTAGCCCAAAAAATCCCGCTGCCTGAAGAATTGCAAATCCAAGCCCGATGGCCTCAGAAATGACACCTGTTACGGGGCCCTCCGAAAACCGAACTATTTTGGGTCAATGATTGTATGACACTGTCATACCCAGTTTAATAGCACATCTGCAACTATTCCCTTCACGCTCTTTACTGTTTGTTTCTGTCCAATCGTTTCAGTAACCGAAAATACGAACAAGCACTTCGCCTGGCTCCAACTTACTCCAGGACACATTCATTCAAATCTGCTGAAACTTGTTTTCAAGTTAACCATTTCGGTGGGCGTTCAGCTTATGATCTCCACGAAGTCAATAATTTTCTATGCAGTTCGCGTTCCGGTTTGTGTGTCGTCACCAACTCGCTCTTCCAAGGAAATTTTACACCGATTCCACTATGACAGTGACACCGGCACTGCAACCATGGGATCCAACATCTGAAGGGTAAAATTTACAGCCCTGTAGGAAAAAAGGAATAAACAAAAACATGCGCGTCCCAAGAATAAACATTCTCAAACTGACATGTTAATAACATACGTAGTCATGGTGCCGCCTGTTACGTCCTTGTGCTCCAGGTGACTGAGAAATCCATCATTCTTATCATTTGCCTACTTAACCCTTCCACAAAAGAGCTTGAGATCCAAAAACTACCCTTTTTGCGGCCGTTTCACAGACAGCTTTGATCAATCCCATGCAATTCTGCAGCATCTATCGACATTCCGTCATCTGCATCACTCAACAGTAGTCCCTACGCTATTTTACCCATGGAACCCACAACCTGAGCGGATCCAAGGGCCCGGACACAGATCAAATGGGAACTGACCCCTTCGGGTCACTCTGACCCAGTGAACAACTGGCGCCGAGACCAGGGCCTGGATTACCTTTTCCTTACCCCAGTCACGTTCGTCACTCTGAGGGCATATTCTGGCGGATATTCTAGGAGGGCTAACGGTAACTGTGCTTGACCGCGGAAACGGCACCTTCGTAGCATGAGGGAGTTTACGTTTTTAAATGAGGAGAACTGGGCTACACAAAAACCCACAGAAACCTTCTTTTCCCTAATCAAGGTGCAAAACGGCGTATGCAAGCCATGCTATTTTCGTGACTGCATGGGATTCTCATTATTGTGATATTTTTTATGTTTACGGTCACCGAAATGTACCGGCAGAGACGGTTACTGTCAAGAGCCAGAAATCGACCCTTCGCTTTTTATACGGGATTGGTTCTAAATGCGGGGACTCTAGGGGGAGTATGGTAAATTCGAGGGATGTGGGATGAAGGAATGACTTATCGTCGTTTTATATTTAAAGCTTCACGTGTTGTGGTATGGCTACCCAGTAAGTTATTTTACCGGAGGTGTTGCAAAGAAATAAAAATAATAACGCTAGATGGGGTATACAATGGTGAATAGGTCAAATGGAACAGACTCACTAATAATTGTTCTCTTTAAAACAGTTCATCGTTGGCCCAGTTCAGCGAATAAACAATAATCCGATCACAGTTGTCCAGGGGTTTTCTTCTGAACAGTTCCCACATATGATAGATTCCGAAGATGGTCTGAAATGTTTTGATACCAGAGTTAGCACATGAGACACGCGAATGACCGCTGCAAGCGCGAGCAAAATCAGTGATTCGAAGCACGTGACCACGTTTGTGTTTTGTGAACTTGTACAAGTATGCGTTTTTTGTAGTTTTCGTATTCAATAAAAAACGATTATGCAGTTGACGAAATACGTAGTGTTATAATGAAAGCAAAATAAAGGTACAAAGCACCACACACATCATGGGAAGGGGTTTGTTGTAACCACATTGATTTAGTGCCTTCAAACTCAACAATGTTTTTTTTATTTACCGAGCACTCGAGAGATTTTGTAATTCCAGCGAACAAACAGGTAGTCCGTGTCGAATACCCGGTGGCAGTAGTAACCACGAAATAAATGGAGGACTTTTAGGAAAATGTGAGAATTAAGTTTCGGACTTATATCGGAATAACCAGACGGACTAGAAATCTAGAATTCAGCGAAGCGTGACAACCAACACGTATGTATTCGAATTGGCGAATATGTACAGCATATGGAATATTAAAACAAGAGAAGAATGGATTAAAGCAAGAATAGAGTATCAGTCATTTTCATCAAAGATATCTATCGCTGAAATGATGCAACCTCCACTCTAATTTGCAAACGTGTACAGTGCTTGTAAGTTTGTGTTTAACTACCACCAGGTTCCAAATTGGCTCCTATCGAATACCAGTTCTTTGTTGTACCTCATTTGCGTGCCTTTTTCTTTATCCCTGTACTTGTGCTGAGTGATGTCAGCCTTCGGATGTCTCCTGGGTCGTCGCCAAACATCTCATTACTAAGTGATTCCTTTCACCATGGCTTCGGAGGATGGCATTCGGTTTTTTTGTTCTAGTTGTGGCCCTCACTTCTTGGACATGGTAATTTTTTCTGGATCATCGGGTCGTAGCTGCAGTTCGTTCAAATTTCTACGAGAGTGATCGTTGTGTCGCCTCTCAAAGTTCAGTAAACAAGGGCGCAAGCAATTGCACGTCCTCCAGCAACAAGCGCACCATTGGTGTTTTCATTCCTGCTGGTGTGCTGGAAGTGACGAAACTTCTTTG
>NW_008751726.1:233705-254466 GCF_000715545.1 Opisthorchis viverrini
TCCTGCTGGTGGAAGTGACGAAACTTCTTTGTCTCCACAGATGCGCTGCGCATCTCCAGCACCTTCAGATACATCCTTGCAGGAAACAATTCCATTGCGAACATTTCTCCAGTAAAGTCTTTCAACTGGTTCAAAACAGAAATAAGCTGGGACGGTAGACTGTTAAAAATATCACGATTTTCCCGTCACCGCTGCTCTATGGTGAGCTGCAGACCAATCTGGCGCATACCGCTCAAAATTCTTGAACAGAATACTCTTGTCGGCGCTTCCGCTGCCTATTCTGTGAGCATTGCGAATCTAAATGCTAAATGCCCGATCACTACTGGCGGCTGAAAAAGCGCCGGTCTTGTCGCAGCATCCGAACGTATGAATTAGTAATTTGCAAGCTACCGGTCACCTTCAGTTCCTCTACATCTACATTTCAGTCCACGGAAGCTACCACATGTGTTCCAGTAGATTCCGGTTAGCATTAACATCCCTTTCTCGGCGGTGACTTCTGCTTCTAAACAGAAATCTTCCTCCTTTCGTCAACTCTTGAAGGATCCACCATGCCTGGGGCGATGGCCTACTGAATACCTTGGGAAGTAGAATGGATATTCAGCTGTTGTGTAGAACATATTTCACTTCCTTATCTCTGGAGTTGCCCGCTCTCAATCAAGACAGTCTATAAGCTTCTGTGGACTTAAGCCTGCTTCCTGGGGAGCCACCTCACACTGAGAAAGAATCTAGCATGCTGGTTCTCAGTTTGAGCCTTGAGTGTATCGGTGAAGTCTCGTTAAGCAGGTTCCCCCTAGACGTGCATTCCCCAGATGGTCAGCCGTGCGAACTCCTGATTTAGAAATCCATCGGCTGTCACCAATTTCATTTTCTTCCATATCACCGCGGTAGCCAGTGATGCCAGATCTTTTAATTATCCTGTATACTTGTACCCCCTCGCAGCCTTGCCATCAGGTCTTGGATTTTTGGACGTCGCCTCCAATAACATGAGCTTTCATTCTACAGATGATATGAAAATCGCACATGAAGTCCTCCTACCTACTTTAAACACTAAATTCGTTAGATCCATGCTTATTTGTAGCCTTCGCCAGTTTGTATGATGTCTGTACTCACTTGTTCCCCGATAAATGCTAAATAAAACAATGCTGCCGCTTACCCTCTGCGGATGCATTCAAGCCTAGTGGCTTGCTTCTCGCCCGTTTCTTTGATGTCAAAGATCCTGGTCTCAGAAGTTCGTATATAATAATGCTTTTCAGCCGTGTTGAATTCCAGGTTAGATTAACTCCTAGCGTAAAACCTCATCCGGCGCAGATGTAAAAGTTGCCGTTTCAAAAAAACAAGTGCCTCTGTCATTGGATCCTAGCAGAATTTTCGGCTTTCACTATCTGGGTGACAGGCTACCCACTGAAAACAACCAACACCTCTCCAAGCGGAGGGTATTCCCACAACCTAGCCCGTTTGACCACCACTATTGATGCTTGATCCATTATGACTCGGAGGCCTTCCTCTGAATACCGTCTATCTGCGCAATCCGTAGCGTATAGGCGTATTCATAGGGAGCCAGTCCCCGTAAAACTTCTCCGTTTTGTTATAAATGTGGGATTTCGCTGATTTTCTGATGTTTCCTGCTGTTTGTATAGAACCACACTACAATTTATCCCGGCTTCATGCTTCCACATCAAGCAAAGCCGTTTTAAATAACTTTGTAACAGCATACGCTATAGAGTGGGAAAATCTTGGGAAAAGGAAAGAATGCTTCGGATTCAGGAAGTCCATATTGGTGTTGGTAGGCCACTGGTACGAATTAAGCGAAGGCGGTGCTACGCCATGGTAACATTTTCGTTCGGCAACTTACGTGGTCCCTTTCCTGAAAGGCGACTTTGCCGCAGCGCGATCACCTAACGTAATAAACATCAAACACGAACAAGCATCTTGAATGTTTCTTTATCTCCATCCTCCAACTTCTATTAACCCGTCTAAATTTTGGAATCACCTATGCACCGTCTTCTGCTCTGTATGTATTATCAGATATATATCTCCACGATCTGCACTCTAATATTTGTCATGGTCGCATTCTAGTACCTTGTTTTTTCTCTAAAACACTAAAACACACGGAATGGACGACAGTGAGTAATCTTAATAACAAACGATGATAGCTGCTCAAAGACCCCTCATGCTCTGACAAGCTCACGCGGCTACTAAGCACATCTTAGCCACCAATTAACTTGCCAATCACCCGTCCGCATGGATCGTCACGCGCGCAACATCACGCGCTTAAACCATTGATGACCTACAATTGCCCACCAACGTGTCCAGCTTGCTGCAGATCAGGAGTTGCCACACCATTGAAGTGCAAGCTCCCATGTCCACCTGGGGCCATATAAACGTACTTGGATTGCTTGTCGCCCTTCCTCCCTGGTTCTGTCTGAATATTCAACCATTACCGCATAAAGTCTGGTGCAAACCCCAGCAGCATTATTCAAGATATCGTATGACCGCATCAATACAGTAGTGGGTAATTTTAACCCCTCCTAATTGCACGATACATAAGACGGCAACCCACCAGCCAAAAAACAACCTTCTAATTAACTGCTTCCTATTTTTTTAGGCTTTCAAACATTAGGCCGAGTTGCAACAGAGCCGCTTGATCTCTCACTGTGCCCTCTGTTTACTCTAAGACATCCCTTATCCAAACACCGGCAATATGCACCCAGCACTCCCAACTCGTGCAATATGATCGTTCAAGTGCGAGGTCATCTATTAATCGTGGTGGAACTGTGCGATGACGGTACCCCAACTGCCATACCCAACCTGACTGCCTGCTCATAGTTCAGTACACTTTCACTCTGTTCTTGTCCAATTTGACAACTGCGCGCATACCACTTTAATCATGCCTGGGGATATTTTTGCTTTTACTGACGCTGGCCACTTAGTCAACCGCCCAAGGGTACCCGTGACAAGCAACGGTATTTCGGCCTCCTTTCTCCTCTCGATTTAAGTGTGGTTTGTCATCCTCATTATGATATACCTGACTAAAACGGACACACAGGCTGCTAAAGGTCACAGATTCACGGTTCGATAAACTTAATCAAGACTTTGACAAGTTTTCCTGGTCAGCTTTTTTCTTTTCAACTTTGTAAGGGTCATCACGTTTGTCTGCCAGCCTTAACTTTTAACATATATCAGTCGCGCTACTTCCACCTCCTTGAAGTCTAGGCTTCCCTAAGCCATACTATTTCCGTGACAGTTGTTTTTCGCCGTCGCCAAGGAACAGATTATCACCGTTTTCTCATCGTTATCACTTATCTTCTATGTTCAGCTGTGACCCTTCTCACTCGAGCTTGAACCACGGCCAGCTCCACAAAAAGAGACTTGTGGACTTATCGCTCAGAAAAATTGTAATTTGGTGTTTGCACCAAGAAAAACAACACGCAGTCGAACGAACCAAAACTACTCTGGAAGTTTGGACCTCTTTTAGAAATGAGGTTAACGAGTCTCACAGAGAAGGTTGGCATTTCAACAGCGAGCTACGATAGTAGGTGTCATCCAGAAAAACGCAATGTGCCATTTAAGAGCATGTGCTGTCGCTAAAAGCAAACCAAATATTTTCCTATGACAGGCAGAACCAGAAAACCTTCAAACGAGCCAGTTGCATTACCGGAAGCTTGCAAGCCTGAGCTGTGTTGTAGAGGCCTCATTACATTAGATCTCATCGATGAAAAACCCTGTACCTTCGGTGGATGAGAACTTACTCGATATGTTTATTTATCGGCTTTTAGAGAACATTATTTAACGCACTTTAGCGCATCCAGACCAGACTGAGAGCATGCAGCCTTTTGCGGATGGCCTGAAATGTTTAACTTTCGACACCCGTACATCTAAAATGGGTGTTCTGCCGGAAAGTCTGCAATGGACTGTTGGTTTTCCCTGGATGACGAAATGTGTGTTGACATGTTTTTTTAGTGGGGACTCAGTAAACACATTCGTTTCATGCGAGGAAAATGGACCAGAAGACAGTAAAAAGTGAGGTACCCGAAGGGACCCAGGTACCTAGCTTTTTTAGGCATGTACTTGCCAAACTATTAAGAGGAATTGATCCAGAAGCTTTTGCCGTACTTTGGAGTTGATGGTGTACTTTTCATAGTTTATCCATACGAATCTTAATACACTCGATGCAGGCCACATCAGCTTGTTTCTCAACACGCCAACCAACCTATTTACGCAGGACGAAGAAAGGATGCACCCCCCCTTCAGCGTATCAAACACGCTGATACAAAGACAGCTGTCGGCCTCAGATTCCTCGACTATGAGATCACTCCGGAATATGTTGTCCTCTATTTTATTAGCTACCCCGCTTCCAAAGTGATCTTACAATTGCGTTAGCCTTGTTTGGACAAAATCGATAGGGTATTTACCGTTGATATTCAAATTCCAGAGGGGGGATGCGCTAACGAGCTTTTCAGGATTTGAGCTCGAACTCTTATTATACAGGAATTTTTTCCCGTTTCAAGTACTTGACGTGTGAGGTTTTTTCCTCTCACATTTGTCCACTCTGCATCAAGAACCCAACTTGGGTTCACCTTGGGTGCTTTTCACATCACGATGTACGTGCAAGCTCAGTAACCAGCAATGAGAATTTACTGAGCTTTGCTACACCCTCTCCTGTTTGTGTCCCCAAGCCAAAAAACCCGTTTAATAACACGAGGAAGTCTTATCTGGGAAGCTTCTATTTTGTGTATCAGTCCACAAATGCGTATAAAAGGATTCGCCATAAAGGTCAAACAATATACCGATCAGTCTAAGACAAGTTTCCAGCGAGTTTATGCGTTGTATTAAAATCGCTCCATAAAACATCGTAAGTGGCGAGCTTGCCTTCACACCACGGATAGGAGACAAACGATCTCCAAGCCTGTGACCCTAACTCAGTTGTTGGTTCCCACCTCCCAACCCTTTTGTAATGACGACGCAGCCGGAGAAAAACTTAAGTAGCGCAGGGTTCTGATAGCATGAGCGCATTATCAGTCCAGAGAGAGGCCGTAAGCCTAACAAGGCGGATGATGTGTTTAAGTCCTAGCTTAAAGCAGAATACAGTACGAGGAGAGCTGGTTGCGGGATGCAGCCGAATAGCGAAAAATCTGGCATTTTTACGGAGCAATTCGTGACACTAGCTAATACATCAACTGCTCAGATCCATGCCATGTTTAGTTTTTAGCATTCCTTGAAGCATGCTGACACTGAGGCTCAGTTTTCTGTCGGGCGCTTTTTCATCATGTCATGCAAGCTGTGCTTTGCTATCATCGCTCTACTGACAATCATCGTGTTTGTGTTTCAGCCACTTCATTTGGCCTTTCTCCATATTTCCTATGTAGCTTGTACCATGCATAATTTATATGGTTGTCTTATTTTTCTGCAATGCATGCTTTTTGCCAATTGTGCAACTAGACTAATGCCTCGTGGTGTTTCACCCGCACAGTAATAAGACAATTCCACTATTAGGGCGGCCGGTCCTGAGTTTTCTTATTGTGACCGTGTTGGCCTGAGTAGCGTTGTCTGAACTTCCACAATACTCACAGGAATTACGAAACAACCACGTCCCAGTTGAGATGGGTCCCCTTATACCTAGCCCCGGATATTGGGTTGAGGCTCTGCCAACGTAATGGTGTTATTTACTCACTGTCTTACATACCAGTTCAGATGAGCGTAAAATGCGACCCCAATCGTGCTCGATGATCAATCGATCAAGCGAAGGACAACAATCCGATGGGCGCAGTAGTATCGTTTGATTTCATTTATTATCCGAATCAAACGAGTTATCGCACATCAAAAGTACCTCGCGGTGCTCTGGTCCCAGAAATAATCCAGCATCATTCTGAAGATGGCCAGGGGACGTGGAATTGTTCAGAATGCTCTAAACCGACACCTAATACGGGGCTCGAAATGATATGGAAACTGTTTCTTACTTGCTGACACACAGGTTGTTCTTTTGACCTTTTAGCAGTGTTAAAATATCTTGGGACATGCCTTGAGAGTATAGCACCAGTCAGAGCAAACGAAACATTTAATCCACCGAGTGGGCTTTCTGGCTATTTTTCAGCGATCTCTGAATCATGTTTATCAAGGTGCTGGATACAATGTGCTCCAATTAGTTAAACTTTGTCTTCGACATACTACAAGTTAGATAAGTTTTTAGAGCTACATCAGCTAAACTCTCTAAGACATTTCCTGCATGCTTGAAGGAGCCTCTTTATTCGTGCCTATCACGGTGATGTCATCTGAGTGACCCAAAAGAGCTTCGGAATGCGGGTGCAGAATATTTTCCACATCAGGCGCTGTACAATGTCTGGGGTTGGAATGAAGCCAAAATAACCGTCCTCAATTCATAAAGCCAGCGAAATAACTGCGAAGCTGTCTTTTAAACTGTTCCTTGCCCTCTACTTGCTGGTATCACAAATCTGAGTTTAACGAAATGAAACAGACAAAGCTACGCTTGCTCTGAAGGATGCATCAAAGCAACCTTCGATGTTTGATATTAGGCCGTACTTTGCATCATTTTCCTGTTCAATGCAACTAGAGATGACCCTGACGTTCATAGTGCTGATCCACATTAATATTCACTCTCTCCTCTATCGTCTTGTACACCCTATGCTGATAATTCAGTGGAAAACCACGTGGTGCGATGCGAATGAACTTTACATTCGACGTATTTTCTGATACCTGAACGCAGTGCGCACCGTGTTCGTTAGTCTCAGTAGGGCTCATCCGAGATAGAAATCTCGACCAAATCTGACGTGATGGAAAAGAGATTACCCTGCAAATTTTTTCGAGCGTTCATATGTATCAATACGGCCTTTACCTGACTAGCGTAGGTGTACAGCGCGCAAGCTAGTGTATGCGAGCGATGGCTGCTCAGCTGACAGGGGGTTTGTTAAACCTATGCACTTTGGATTAGAAAGAAACTCTGCCGAAAATTTGATCAGTGTTCTTATATCAAAATAATTTATATTCGGAGTAAACATCTAAGGGTAAATAAGGGCAAAATACTAACTGGCGAACTCATGTCGTTCAACCCGTTGGATGTTCGTGCTGGTTGTGCTTTCCGATTTCATTATCCCTCCAGAGGACCTAGTATTTGCCATGGGGATCCGCTTTCGTAGGCCGTTTCATACAGCTCTTCTGCACTGGACTGCACGTGGAGGATGTGTCGATTATTTTCCCGTACTACCAACCACTTACTGAATTTCGGCTACTGATTGGGGAGACTCATGTTCTAATCGTGAGAGTGCAGGTCCGCGTGGTACGTAAAGTTTCGAGGTTCGTTAGTCTCTTAGTGACGATACTCTGATGCTTCGGGCTTTATCGCCTAGACACTTCCTGAAACTGTGAACCTTAATGCCGTATGGCTGCCAGGTGATTATCAGGAGGATCCAGTTATCGGTTAGGTATTCTTAAAATCTTCTCATTCACGGTTTCCCCGATTGTTGTGAAATCAATCAAGCGGTTACATGTCTCACAGTCCAACAGGTGTTTGCGCTTTGGAAATTTTCAGAAGCATCGTACGACCAGTTCTGCCCATCGGCGATAACTAGCCCCCAGAGTAATCGTCCACCATATAGTTATCGATACCTTCACCACTGAAGTACCAATCCTAAGGATAAATGGGCAGATAGCGAGGCTTTCCAGAATGTCTCGCCCGGATGGGATCAAAGTTTCACTGTTCATAACGTTTGTTCTTGATATTTTGTTTGTTTTTTTTTTATGAAAGATTTGCACCTACTTGTTAGCACTGGTTTGAACTCTGACTTTGTTATCATTCTCATGCCACCGCAACGTAGCACTTTTAAGAAAAACGTAACGCAAATATTGCGTCAAACGCAATAAATAACGTACACTAATTTTGAATTTCGCGGGAGAGTCAACCAATTCTCTCGTTTGTGATATAGTTCAAACAAATGTGCTGCACAAAGGCTGCCTCATGTTTCAGTTACATTTGCATGTTACATTTTGCATGGTGCGGGATCTGATGAACTTTGACATTAACAAAATGCTAATCAATACCAGCGCGACTCACTTTACTTGCCTTATTTAGTTTACTGCTTTTCTGTGGTCACTAATTAATGGTGTCTCCTAATACCATCATTGCTTCCTCCCAGTACGGCATGTAAAAGTAAATCGGTGGAAATGGTACAATTAATGCTTACTGCGCCACAGAGTATCCACTAGTTAATTGGTTACATTTTGTGTGTACGTTGTAGTGTACTTCTAATTTAGGTTACCTTAGTTTGAATATGTTCGTCGCCCGCAATTGCACTCGCTGCTGAGAGTGATCATTGTAAGTTACTTGGGCGCTGATTGCTTCACGTTCTTCCAGGTTCATTCCACAGTGATGACTGAGATTGATACTACCACTATCGTGCTATGCGGCATTTGTCACCTTGCAATTCCGCCAGGTGTTTACTGGATCCAGGAGAATGCCACAGAAAATACTGCCGTACCAGGTACGTAGTTGTTGAGCCCACAAATGCTCAATGCTTGCTCACTACGTTCTAGAAGAGTATCCAAGAGCAAATGTTTGTTTTCGAGCGTTTTTGATGGGACCTTTGTCTCAATTTATCGAAATCGGGGAGGGGGGCAGCGGGGAGTATTCTGAGAAGTTTGGCATGGTCCATAAAGCATGAGACATTACTCAGGTGATCTATAGTTTACCGTTCTGTTCAAAATCAAAGAAAATTCCATGGTTCCCTCTAACATAAGCGATTTTTGGGTCGACAAAATTTAACTGCACTGCACCAAACTTTCCACCGAAATGTAGTTACGACATAGATAATGTACATTTTCGTAGAGAGAACGTACCACACACACACACTGCTAGAAGCATGTGTCCAATCAGTTTGGCTTCTGTAGGAATAACCAACTTGCCTCAAAACCTAACTGTTACAACAGACCTCCCGCAATAAGACCCAATTTGAAACCTCTGCATATTCTAAACAGTTTTTCGGGCTTGGACACCGCTGCCTAAAAATAAACTGGAGCTTTTGACAGTATCGTCTGAAGCGTTGAAAGAACACCAAAACCATATTGATCGAAAGCGCCGTTATTCTGCAACATAAGCCATCAATTCGAATTTCCTTCCCCTACTAATTAAAAAGTTTCTGAACCATAAAAACCCTAACTCGACCGTATTTCATATGGACTGATATGAACTGATATGTGTACGCCGTATTCATTCTGTTCACTTAGCATAACCTTGCAGGACGGCTTTAACGGTATAAACTATTGCTCCGTAGTCACGTGGTCAGGCAAATAAACAGTTAACAGTTAGGACTAAGAAGCTCGGATACTTCAAAACAGAGGAAAGCTCACCGATTCGTGAACTGAAGCAGTTTTCGTATCTTAGAAGCAAGAATGTTATTTGATCAGATCACTCTAGTATTTTTGCGCACCATACCCTTTCCTCGTGGAAAATGAACAGAGTGACGGTATTCGTAAGGCCGACTTGTTTGTTGTAGTACAGTAAAAGTCAATATTTTCACCGCTTTGCGATTTGGATGCGTCTGCCGCCTCCCACTAGCATTTTCATCAGTCCACACTTCGCCATCATCTAAGCATCCTTGAAGTGTATATACTTCATATATAATGTCCCGATTTTCCGCATCTTCGGGGCCTCCTGCGCATCACAAACACAAAATTTATTCAAGAAGTATGTAGGGGGTTGTTTTTGTGTGATGCGCGGAAACCACACTGCAGATGCGGTGCTAAAATCTTGAGTCCTCATCGAAACACCTCAAATCGTTTCTAAATATCTGTTGGCAATTCACCGTTAACAAACCAAGTGGGGAATCGCGCTGAACGGCCAGAGTAGCAAGTTGATATTGGAACTTACTCGGTCGGTAAATCACATAACCGATTGCCGCATAAAGTGTTATGGTGTGCCGGGAAAACTGAAAAGAGGCTGAGTGACTTAATCCTACGGTAAATTTGGTACCGTTTCGAAATGTGGAGTCATAAGGTATTCGGAGGTTCATATGCTAACGACAAGGTCAGTGACGCCACTACGCTTATGTCATCAGTAAAAAACAGGTTAGTTTAATAAAGATATAGTGGAAACAACTTGTAGAATCTTCTTAATCTCCACGAACGCGCTGAGTTCCTTGCCTACGATAGACAAGGTTTTGTGTCTGTCTCAGTCTACCGAAGCGGAAAAAAGAAATGAGTAACAGTAATGAATAGAGAGGAACAACAAATATCTCCCATAGATTTAGTCCGTTCAACAAAAAGCAACCTAACATACAGTGAAAATGGTCATCAAGTCGCTATCAGCGTTAAAAGACAGCTGGTGAGTGAAGTTTAACGCAGGGCCAAATATAACAAAGCGATTAAAATGGAAGTAAACTTTGAGTGTAACTTCACTACGGAAGAGAATAAGGAAGCGTAACACCTATAACCAGAGGGTAGCCGAGTAATTCAGTAATAATAAAAGGGGAAAATAGGCCATTAAACAAGGCAACTGTTTTGGTTAGTGCGTCTGCATCTGGGACTGCGCAATGACAGAGAATCGAGAGGTAGGCAAGTGAAGCAGCAAACCATTCGATAAAGCAGTGACATCAACACGCATCAAGGAGGGTTCATTCAAATATAAGTTCTGCGTCTTCCTTCGGTGTTTGGACAGTTTTTCCCACCTGAGTAGCGACAAACCATCCTGGAAAGGATTTTAACTTTTAATCCAGAAGTAAGGTTGAGCAGCTTGATTCGGCACTGTTTTCAAGTGGTTCAAAACATGAATTATTGGGCTCCTTGAAGACGGCTAGTTCCAGGATACCTTATCTCAGAGAGGAATTTACACCCAAGCCCGGTAATATTCATTGCAATCAGATCTACATAATCCGCGAGTTCTCTCCTAAAAATCTTGTTCATTACTGGCTTCGATTGCGGGTAAATCAAGATGCCTTTATGTCTTGGAAACTTCGCAAATTCAGAGCACCTAATGGCGAATTGAAAGTTTCTTCCGGCTCCTCGAAGTGATTAATTGGTCTTCAATGCCTGCGAAACATTCCTCTAAGAATGCTGTAACAGAGACCACGTGATTAGAGAGCGCATTTCGGGTGACGCTCAAGAATTTTGAAAGCAAATTTGTCAAAAAATAGGTTTCATCTCTTGAGCATTTGCTTGTGATTGATCAGTTGAGCCATGATAAAATGACCCGGAATCTACTGATTTGCTCCGACCATACACTGAAGGTTTAAAAGATATCGCTTAGTAGTAGAAACACACTACTTCCTACAGCGGCATCTGTCATTTCTCGCAACCAGCCTAGGTTCAAAGTCAGCGGTAGCTCGACAAAGTAAGAACGCTTTAAATTGTCAAGAATACCAGGACCCCGGAGGGTATAACTTGAATACTGCTGTTGATGAATAACACATAAAATATGGGCCTGGCTGCTGTCATTACAGTTGAAGCAGGAGTTAACATCACATGTAATCTATCAAATTCACTCTGAAAAAAATAGGTTTTGTTTATTCGCGTTTTTAACCTGTTCATGCTTACTTAACGGATTTGACAAGGGTAATTATGCTAAAAAAGCATCCCAAAATACAGTGACGCATGGTAAGCAAGCAAGTCTGTTTAGCTTATACTTATCCGGGAATGTTGTGAAATATAGTTAGGTTAGGTAAGCTGCTTGGTTATTGGTCTGTTCACTGTAACAAATATTCCAACGACCGCGTGGAAATGTCGACCAACCCATTAATTCATTGCGCTGTCATGCCCTGAAAAATGATGGCCCCTTGAGCCGGGTGTGTGCAGTAGCGTGTGTGCGATTCTCGATAAGTCAACGAGACAGTTGCTGATTCCCCTACTGCTTAGGCACATTATCATCGCCAAAACTTCCACCTTCGTCTGTCTCCATGTATAATCTACTACATATCTCACTTTATGAAATATTGGTGGATTTATTGTGTTCGCAAATTTGAACACAATATTTTCAACTGAACCCCTTGAGTGTGGCCGTGTAAAGCAAGTAGTTAGAGGCGGTGCTGCTCTTCGATTCGACATTTTCCGTGATAAATAGGTTGTAAATTCTGAATTAGCGAGACTATCGAGCACTACTAGTGGATACCCACAATTGGAAATGCTCGACATCGAAGTTTATTATTTACTGTGAAAATGCCCTATATCAAGAGATGTTTTTAAGGCGCCTGATATGAGGGTGTAGTATATGGTTTATAAAATCGGTGCCATAATTGCTTGAAGCCCTACCATGTTATCATCGATTTCTGATTACCAACAGAGTAAGTGAAATAGTGAGTATATTTTAAGACATCGAAACAATCAATGTCTGGCAACTGAGAAACCGAATTTCACGATTTATTGTTAGAAACCCGTCATCATCTACACATGTCCGAGTTGGACAGTTTATTCTCTTATTTTGCGCAAGAGAGTTCTCCAAAATTAAAGCTTTGCAGTGACGGTCCAATCACGTTTCGGAGATGATACATCAAGCCTGAATTCTCGCCTTTTGCTATGCATCATTTGACGGTGACTCACATTGTGTAGCCAGATGCACAGAGCTCTGGGGACTGTCGATATTGATAAGCATTGTTCACATGAGGAATGATTCTGCTTGGTCAGAATCCAAAACAGATGAGACGACGCAGTGATGCTGAATCACTGATAGTGGAGATGAAATAGGAGGTTTTGATGCATGATAAATTAATTGCTGAAAGCTGCAAATTTCGGGGCACATGGCTGCTTAGGTGCGTGATGAACGGCCTATTTTATTCTCTGGGCATATCCACTCCTGGAAGAACTAAGCATTCTGAAAATACACATCACCTGTCCGAAGGCAGCTCCAATAACTAAGTGAAATTCAATGGAAATGAGAAGAAAATGGTGGGTTAGTGGAAATAATACTGAACACACCTTGCTTTCAAGGAAGACATGTACACAATTAAACAGGATGCTTAAGCCCAAGTCTTGTTGATGGTTCCTTGTCTTCTACAGTATTGGTCAGCATGGTTGCAGATGTCTAAGCACAAAATTAGGTCAACCGCCTGTGTATTGTTGTGTAATGAGGCAGTGTGGCACCTCACTGAAGTAAACGTGCACTCCCGGGTGCAGTATCACATAAGATACGATTGATGAACAGTCCCCTCGCACTAGCAAAATTCGCGGTGTGACTAAGTAAATGAATTTATCAGCTACCAAAGACTCAGTTAGGTTGCAACTCCCGGAAGAAGTTCAATAAGACGCTAATTTCGGCTCCAACATCCCGTCTTTGGTTGAATAATTTAGTTACACACCATTTTCGCGAAAAATTACGTCTTCTGTCATAGCGGACCAATAAAAAACCGTTCCAGGGTCCTCAAAGTGTCTCACTATGAATGTGTTGGTCTTAGCAGACATAATGGAAACGTTTTGAAAGCTTCAACGTTGCTTAGCTTCCTAACAACAAAACGAGTGACCAGCGAAACATCAAAACAGACTGATCAGAATTTGTACGTAGACTGAACGGAGTGAATTTCAAAACCAAGTGCTCGAGGCACCAGTACCCAACCAAGTCGATATCTTGATGTGTGGTAGAAGGTGTTTTCGTTCAACACGATTACCAAGCCTAAAATACACCTGTATCCTAGGTGAGTGATGAAAAACGAGTAATCTTGGGCGGTTCTCAGTGTTTGCCTTTTCTTAACCCGGTAAAACTTACGTGTATCGACTGACTTCATCAGAGTCGCCCCCTCGTGTGACTGTACTTAATGAGGAAGTGCCGCTTTCGTAGCAACTTGATTCACTATGATTCACCTCATCATTATAGCAAACGGGCATTCAATCTCTGTCCGACATTTGATTTTCAGGCATCTTGGATCTTGCAGTTTGATACCGGGGGACTAACCACGTGACGCGGTAGTTCGGATTTGGCTGGACACAAGTCTCAGAGATCTAGACTTAAAAACAATCCGATAATCACTGGATTACAGGATGCAGGAAAGTTTAGGGTTGCCAACTTAATCATCGTAAAAAGCACCAGCCCACTGAAACTGCGGTTAGATTTCACAGCAGTTGGTCATAATGAAGAGTATTTTCCGGAAATCAGTGCTACGGCAAATGATGGGGGTTGTTTGGTAATAATTAAAGAGCAAAACTAAGTCGTGACAATATACGGGGACGGGAGAAAGTTTATTCGGTTAAAGTGTAGCCAAAAGAAACGGTGTGTTATTGGTTATATTGTAGAAGTGATTGCTATTAATGATATAAGTCGGCTACAAATGAGTATGTATTATGAGACAAGACTGTCGCCAACAAACGCAAGAATGCAAATGACTGTTTTCGCTTTCCCAACTTGAACAGGCATTTAGGTTTTTATTTATATAAGAAAGACACTTTGTAGTGTGTGGGATATATAGTTTCGTGATAACTTAATCTTCAAGTTGGAAGCTGTGATGAAACGCTTCTGCGCAACGAATGAAGATATCATCTTCCTGGCGATTCTTCCAAAGGTATGTATGCAGTTACAAAAATCTACTTGTATGCTGAAAGAACGTCTAAAAAGTTGTTATCATTCTTTACACGAAATGCGCTGACGGACCTGTTTCAATTGAACACCTCAAAGGAGAAGCCTTCTGCTCTACAAAGGTCCAGCTGAGGAGAACTACTTTATTGTTATAATTTATATCATATTATGTTATTTTCTTATATTTATTGTTTTCATATAATTGTGTTAATTACACAGTAAGGGTGAGACGAGCAACCAGAGAAATCCGAACAGAACACAGTTGCGTCCTTCGTTTTTATCGAACAACTTTCTCACGATCCAATTCTTCCCTCCGATAAAAGTGTGGGTGGTAAAATTAAGAATATCGTTGTACTCGAACTACTGAATGTTGAATTAGAACTATCGACGAATGAGTGAATCGTCGTCACGGCACCAAAAAAGATAAGTCCTGGTGTTAAAAACTACATTTCTTATCATGTTCTTAACGTTAACAGCGGTACCATAGACGGTGTCCAATAAATATTATAGAAGGTCATCACGCACGCTCAAATTACCGAAGAGCACTAACTAATCAGGGACTAGTTTGATGTTCAGGTGGACGTGTTCGGACGAGAATCGGTAGAGTAGGAAAACTGCGCTCCTGCAGGTTGTAACTATTTTGATGAGCTCCAACTTAATTAGGTTTGTTCCCATGGGTATTGTCAAACGAGTATCATTCGAGGGCCGAAACATGGACAGGCGCGGGCATTTTGTCCAAATCACCTTTTACATCCGCGAATTAAGTCACGTAAACTAAGCGTAAGGCACGTATTGCAACAAATTTATAATCGGTTTAATAGTGGGCTGTAGTTAAAATTCGGTGTATCTGAATCATTATAGATCCAAATACTATCTCAGGCTACAGTGTACAGGTTAAACAGCGTTGATCGATGAACCAACGTACCGATAGTAAGGGTAGCCCAGAAAAGCCGTCTTAAGGATCAATCGTCGGTAAATGACCTCGATCGAGTCTGATTAGTTTAGTCGACAATCGACGCTGTGGCAGTTTCTGTGTGTACTTTTGGCTTCTCAGCAATAGACTGACAAAACGTTAATTCATTAGGCCTTGTGAACATACTAACCGTTGTTATTCAACTCCAGATCTGCCTGCAACGGTGCAGAAGTCTCTTTACAAAAGACCTAAGTAGATAGGAGTCGTGTATTTATGCTGAGATTTGTGGATACTTTCTGGGATGCATTCAAACATCCGGCAATCGAATATCGTCTACGTAAACAGACACCAATTAGCTGATCTGTCATGGAGACTGCGACATTTGAAGAGATATTCAGAACACCAAAGTGTACATAACATCAAGTCAGCGAAATTCATAGGAATTCAGCTACGCGTTTATCACCAAATTTTACTATTATCCTAATTCGCCTAAATGTTAATCGAAAAGTAAAACGGGCAGAAAAAGCTGGACAAAAGGGTCGTACTAGTAGATTTTCAAGGTACTTTTAATAAGGCTTTTGATGAAACTTCTTCCCCCTTTATGCGCTCAGATGGTAAATGCTTTCCTAATTCAGATATGGAGATTGATTAAATTTTAAAGCAAAAAGCTTTTAGTTTTGTAGTCTGCAAAAAAACTTAGTATCACTGGTTGTCATACACAGAGACCGTCTTTCCATCTAAGTGAAGTCCTGAGTTTTGATTGAAAAAGGACAAGTCTGTTCCATCCTGTAGGCCTGTTGTAGTAGTAGTAAAAAATTATCACTCTTATTCTGTGATGCGTGAAATTGAACAATCAATCATATTGCGATCAACTAAGCAATTGGAACAGTCAAAGTGAAAATCAGAAATTTATTTTGTTTTGCATCCGAAAAACTTCAGTTCGCAAAACTCGCGATTGTTTTTGTACAATATTTCAATTTTTTGAAACAATATTAAGTGGAATTGATGTGTTTACTTACATATACTCGAAACCAGTATGTGAGTGTGGAAATTGCAGGCCTTAAGTTTTGTGGCCCATGCAACGTACTGTAGGTATACTGGTACCCTGACAAATAAAATGAGGAAAGCAACCGAATTCGCTTCCTCTTTAGACAACATATCTATGAATAAGGTATCGCTGAAAGGTTCATACCTTCAAGAATTGGACAGTTATGGATGGAGCTTTTCACAGGCTCGACAAAAACGCAGAAACTAATATACCAGCATAATTATTGGAGTAATGTGTTTTGTAATGAAAAACCAATACACAGTAAGTCCTCACGTTCAACGCGATTGCTTCTGGCCAGTACCAATACTCTTCGCAGTCGACCAAGAGTAATTCAGTACCCTCGGAATTATTTTTCGAAATACTTCAGGAGATTCCTCTTTCTGATGGTGTGACTGCTCAGATATTCTGATCTCGTTTTCATCGGCGGTGACCTCCTCGAGCGATTTTCGTTAGTTCATCTCATTATATCACTACAATCGGCTAGCTTCTATGGGACCTGGTCAGAATTAAAGAAAAGTCCCTGAACAATAGGTCCATTAATATTTAAACATTTCAGAATGATCTATTTGGCAGCTGCTCAATTTTTTTCTGTTGTGCTGCGAATCAAAAATGTTTGACCAAAGTAACTCTGGTTGGTACTGCGACTGTTTAACTTGTAAGAACGACCCATCGCGCTGAAACGTAAATCATAGAAAATCAGGTCAAGTCCAAAAGGGCGCACTGCTAAAATGGGAGAGCAAACCAGTAACAGCAACCCAACCAGCTTGTTCTGGTGGTAAAATCTACCAGGCCACTAGCAGGGTACACGTCTATGATACGTTTTCTTGAATTTTTTCTGGGTAGTCATTTTGATTTGTCATCCAAAGACAAGAAGGCAATGAACAGTGTGTGAATGGTCTAGGGACACAAACGTGTTAAACATAGCGTGTCAGTCTCATTCACCTAGACGAGCAATGCAATATCTGGCATGCCGTAGTAGAAACATGCTTACATCAAGAGGAGATTGTCTGTCAAAGATAGCAGATTCTCGTTGGCTTGTTCATGAGCTGGGCAATTTGGTTGCAAACGTTTCATCACCAATCGAGGTGACATCATGGACGCAGATTCTCATACGGAACTCGACTAGTCCACGAACAATAGGTGCGCACTCCCACACTAGGCGTCGTACGTTCGAATCACTCATCTGTATAAAGGAGCCATTTAAAAGATCTCAGCATGTGATGTACGGCATGCGGAAACATGGTTCCGGTAAATGTGACTGGCAGCCATACTAGGTACATTTAATTCGTGGCGATCAGATTATTATTGCTTTCTCTTCACTCCTGTGATTTACAGGACCATCTAGATTAGGCGAAAATGTCAGCGAGAAATTTGATTCGCCCAGTCCACCTGATCACGAGGAGATAAAACAAGCAGATCAAGTAAAAAAAGAGCCTTCATGCATTGAGGGCTTGGACTGACATTGTCGTTCATCCAGTCTAACAGCTTCAAATATGGCATTAATTTCAAATTATGGGTCAGTGCCAAGTTGAAACCACTTTTCGCTCTAAGGGAGAAACTGTTTTACTGGTAGCAGCTATGTAAGGAAGAGATATCAAGGACAGCTACACAATGTATAAGGGTTTCTGCAAATTACGGATGTCAACTGTTGAATAGAGCAAGGTTTGCCTGAATAAAACTTCAGGATGTCAGGGAGGTTACTTTCAAAAATTGGGTAGAAACCAGCGAAAGAAGCCGTGAGAAAATTTAACAAACTCTTGAGTAACTAAGCACTTGAAAGTGCTTGCTTGCGTCAACAGCGTAAACTTGTGATAAGTGTTCCACTGACTACGAGCATGTGATTTTTTACATTAGAGACAAAGCTGTTTGAAAATTAAATCTTGTTCTCGTGAAAATTACTTATACCGTTTTCTACTACTGTTAATTTTGTGGATTTGCACGCCTGCAGTTAATGGTTTACACCAAGCCTTCACTGCTTCCTGAAGGAGCCGGAAAGTCAGCATGTTGGAATATTTGCATTCTTGAAACTTGAAGGGTTACTTCCTAAAATAAATTGTGCAGCGAAACATACCACAAAGAATTAAAAAAGTGGTGCCTGTTGAAGTGTTTTTACATCGTCAACCTTGTCATGCAGCTTGGCAAAAACAGTCAAGAAGCTCATAATTTATGCACTAACACCGTAGAGTTGGAGACTAACCAACGAACTGGTCGAGTTTACCAGTTGCTGTACCGACTGCCTCCTTCTCGGTGGGTGGCTTTTTGTGACTGACGCTATTGTGGGCGTTGCTGATTAAGAGAGTCGTTGTGATGACTAGACATAAGAAGCTGCCGTCAGCCAAGCATAGCGAGATTTGACTATTTGGAAATGTGACTACCAGCGTCCTTCTTCGAATCGACATATACTTGAAACATTGTTTGCGCCACTGACATTTTTAATAATTTTTCCCGTCAGCGACTGAATAAGAGGCAACTGTGGAGTTGTGTGGTGAAAAGAGCAGCTACAGGTAAGGCAAGCACACTAAGGCTGTCTTGGATGATGCACCACCAGAAATAGATTGGAGGCGTAACCAATGGACTTTCATGGGTCATCCTCACTAGTTACTTCTCTTCAGTTATTTTGCAGCTTTACGGTTTGATTACATGGTTACATCATTAGTTAAGTAGGCAGACAAAGTGCTTGAAACTCGAAAGAAATCACCCGTTTTTAAACGTTTGCGCACGCGTAACCTAAAGTGGCTCACAAATTATTCGCTTTTTAAGTTACTGAGGAGTTATGGATATAAAAGTAGCTGGATTTTTCCATCCCTTCGAAGGATTTGTCTATCTGGATTCTCCTGCGGCGTAGGCCAGAAGCTGAAGTTAGTGTTTTGCATGTTTGTATTTTGTAGCACGTCTGTTGTCGTAGCTACAAGGCTGTGCTAGATTAACTTTGCTAGGGCAGAAAAATTGGACAGCGGATCTCACCAGCTGGGTGCTGATTGATTCAGTTGTTCGAAACACTCGCAGCCAATGAAAGCCTTTGTTCTTGCATCTGAGCAAAACATCTGGCGCCTCTTTTATTATTTAACGTGACTCAAACGTCGATGGTCACAGTAAGGTGAAAGTAAGGCCGTAAAAACCCAGGAAAATAAATGTTTCAATCTTCTGACAGAATTATTCACTGAAGCCTGATTTTAGCATTTTTGTTTTTTCCATTCTCAGACTGTGGGTGGTGATTTTTAACCAATGGAAGGCGGTTGAATTTCCACTTTGGAGTTTAGAAGTTAAAATTTGGGACAAATACCCATTAATGCATTATGGTCAATGCAAACGGATTTGCAGCTTCACAACAGATGTCACCTAAGTCTCTGTCGTTAAGTATGGGAAAAACAAACATTGGGCTATTACTCAAAACTAAGTAGCCTTACTTTGTGTACACGGAATCGCTTGCCACATCGGTTGATTCCTTATAATTGAGATATCGAATTAACGCTTGTAGGGTTATCACAGCCATGAATTGGACGGTATTCTGTAAGTGTCAATACTCTGCGACAACGTTCTTTTTTCTTCCCGGGGAGCACAATACCCAGTTACCTTGCTGTGGAAAATAGCCTTAAATTCAGACAACGAAACAGTCATATGATGCTTTTTGTCAGGAAAGACAGATAACAGATTGCTTTCAAAGTAAAGCTGTTAAATTTTATAAGCAATGCGAAAAACAGAAGCTGACTTGCCCAAAACTGATTAGCAGTTTTTTATGAGGATGGGACAGTAATAGTACAAATATGAAAGCCCTTACATTTCAACTCACTCATGTTGATACCTGTCATCTTCAAGTTTAGAGACCTCGCGGCTGGACGAACTGATGCTTAGTGAACTTGACAGATGTGGCTGTGTCGCACAGCAACAGGCAGTTTTGGATCAAAACAATCACCTCCGTTATAGAGCTCTTACTCTGAGCTACGATAGAGAGAGAAACATGTGACGCAACTGAACTGAATGTGCCGTAGCCTCTTACGCGTGTCTCTAATTCTCTTATTCCGCCTATCTGTGAGACGTAAAATTTGAAGACCGAATTTATTTTGGCAACACACTGCATCTAGCTTACGCGATAAAAATGAAATATTTTTACAACCTTGCTGCAATGGGAGAGCACACCTTGTTTAAGGTGCACTTTTAGGTAGAAAACCTAGGCATAAAACAGCCAAATTTAGTCGTTGGCTTGCTCGCTGAGTTGGGCAAATTGATTGCAAACGTTTCATCACCAATCGCGGTGACGTCATCAGTGCGTTATTGGGGAGCGTAGTTGTGCATAGCGGTG
>NW_008751726.1:254646-406018 GCF_000715545.1 Opisthorchis viverrini
TTGACATCGCACGGTGACAGTTTTGTAAATTATTGAAATAATAGCGAAATACACTCATTTGCTAACGAATTTGGTTTTGCGAGAGACTCACCTGGAACCCAGCTGAATCACTCGTTTGTGATGTTTCCAGGCAAATGAATGTGCTACACCAGGTCGCCTCATGTTTCAGCCGCTACGATATTCCAGAAACCACGATACATGTATATTTGTAATGCATTACTCATAAGATTGCTGAAAATCCGTCGACAATAAAAAAGTATACATTCGCCTTAGCAAACAAGCTCATTTTTGATTGTTTGCAAGTCCAAATATTTGTAGAAAAAAGTGAATAACTGCCAATTTTTAGATAAAGCAAAGCGCAAATTGCAGCTAACATTGAAGAAGTTACCGTAACTTTTAAAGGTACTTTCGAATTCGTTGGTATTGTGCGATTTATTGGATTCTTTGAGCATCTCGGCGTGTGTTCTTCCTCACCAAGAAAAGATTCTGAATGATGCTACTCTTCCGTCCTTTTTCAGTTGAATGATTTGGCCTAGTTAAAACATGTCTAGGCGTGTGCTACTGAGGCCCAAATTGCTAAGATACGGTGCACAGAACGGTTACCCTGGGTGGGACACGGAAAATGTGCCTCCGACTAATAGACACTCAGCATAACCACAACCACACAGTTTGTTACCATTGCATGGCTCGAACAGGCCTTCTGTCAAAAAGCCCTTTATGCTATCAGTCATTTCAGAATAAGGGAACTTATGTCATATAGCGTACGTTACTTTGGATGTGACGGTTGGATTACTCCTGTGTTTCATCGAAAAGAATGCCACTTCTGATTGGTCAGTGGTGTGTGCATTATTCAGTCTTGGTATTGACTTACACCAAATAATGCTGAAAAACACTCACTGTGAGTTCCACCACTGAATGACAATAAGAGTATACATATTCTCAAATGGGCAAAGAATCGCATCGACTGACCAACTATGTACCATTCTGTTTTATCCAAAGCCATCGCTTCAAAACTTTTGGATTGGGTGAAATAACCTGAGTCAACCTAATGGTGAGTGCTGTAGTGATGTGATGTTAATTGGTGGGGTGAATATTTGGGAGGTTGAAAAAACTCATTTTAGCTCTTTGTTGATGAGGCAGAAAGTTTAAAACATTTCAAGTCGAGGAAAGTAACCGCAGTGAAGTGCTCGTATGAGGCTGCTAACGTAAACTATGGTAATTAATAGGTTTTTGAACTGGAGGATGATGATAGATAAGCAGTCTCATAAAATGTGACCCAGTAAATCGGTTGTGAATAAGATTTTCAGGAACAAAATTGAAATTCACTGCTTAACAACAAAAGGAATCTTGATCGCTGTGCACAGTAATTCCTATCACAGTTTAGTTAGAAATCCGCCACTGTGGCTACAACGTACATTCGTCTCGCTCGAATCAGATTGTAGCAGATGTGCGCCTCTCATCGGATTCCGGAGTCCTAGTTCACATTTTAGTCTGTAAAGGTGGATAAGGACCGGAAGAACGGACGCTTAAATTTACATTTACGACGGTCGTCTTTTGTGACAGCATAAGTTGGCTTCATTGATGTTCCGTGCTGTTGGTGCCGACGTGTGGATGTCATAAGCTTGGTTCTCAGAGTTAGATCCCTACCTCATTCCAGCAGTGTACACCGTTTGCTAGGTGGGGACTGATTACTAGCAAATCTAACTTGACGGTGCCAAAACAAGTTTCTAGTTATCTTAAGGCGTCATCTTGACACGGGCATGCAGGATCTAGTGTAAATTTATAATTTAGCTTTTCCGGGGGGGGGTACTATGCATTCAAAGAAAGGTTTATAATTCTTCCATCAGAATGCATGACTTCACGGCTTTTTTCTCGATGCCTAAAGGTCATATTTAAGTTGTGATGAGTGCGTTCAGTACAGCCCCCACATTTTCTGAAGTTATGGCACAGTACAACAGATTCGATCAACTGGCGGCAACTTGGTCAGAAAACTAAGCGGTACATTCATACGGAGCTTATGTACCACCAGGCGGGAAGTTTCACATAGACTTATCAGCAGCAATCAGGGCTACATGTTTATTGCAAAATGATTTTTCACAGTATACCACTTGGAAGGAAATTCAGGGGTTGGGCTGTGATCTGAGGGCTCGAAATGAAGCTTCTGGTGTCCAACTGAACGCAATGGGTTCTGCACGCCTTTCCTGTTTGGGTCTACGTGACTGTCCACATTCACACACATACACACACACGCAAGGGTATAGGTGGTTCATGTTTCCAGTGGTGAAGACGGACTTCCGGTTATCAGAATTATCTCTGAACTTGCGTGCTACACTTATCGGGTCAACCCCATCGACTACGTGTTATCTCAGTAAGAATCGTAAATGTGTTGAGTTCAGTAAAAATTTCAGGTGTAGATGTTTGTTGCTCTCCGACGCGGCTCTTCGCAAAGGGTCTTCACCTGCTCCATTTATTAAATTATTACCAGAGCTTTCCTATTGAGTGGTTTTATGAATGCTAGGCTGCAGTGTTCAGTACCTACTTATTGGTTTACTATACTTAAGTTGCTGATTATCTTGAAGACGGTGATGATGCTGGAAAAATCCAGGTAGTAATTCTGAGGTTCCCAAGTCAACCAGAATACACAGCATCAATGATCTTACTTGAAACTTTCCAAACGTTAAGCTTCCTTTGCACTGTTGCAATTCACAAATTCATCTGGGTTGACTAAGAATAAGTCAACAAGGTATTTGTTTCGCCTAATATACGTGAGCATGGGAAAATCGAACGAGGAGGTCAAACACAGAAGAGTTCTCAAACGATGATCTCTTGAGTCAATTTTGTTGTTCATCCACATGCACTGTGCCGACATTTGACCACTTTAAGTGTAGCTTCCACTTCAAAATATGATTCGAGTGATACAAACTTAGTTCTACTTTTAGCTGTATTAGACTGCTTGCACTCTATAATCATTCAAGTCTTCCGTAATTTATGTGAGGTACCTGAATCATCAGCCCAAAAAGTCAAATTTATGCTGAAATATGGTTCGTAAATCAATATTTTGATCTGGAGTCAATAGCTGTTCCAATGTAGTTATGTAAAAACGAGTGGAAAGCAGTTGAGCCAAGATTTTGAAGTCACAGAATTTTGAGCGAAATCACGCCGTATATCTGTCCTTACGATGATACTGATAGGTGGCTCTTTGAAGCCGACGGAAGGATGTACCATAACTAAAAGTCTATTGGATAACAGACACGTCTTATAACCCCCAAATCCTCTATGAACATTTTTAGTTCCAGAAGCGACTGTACGTCCAAATGCGAATTTTTCTTAACTTACCTTTTTTACCCCACGTTATGCACACACATACCGACAAATCCTATTTTAGCGCGGTAGGAATCCTTGGTCTATTCTGCTGTGCATTTCACAAACACGATTCTTAGGTCATCAGTAGTATGCTCAAAGATGCGACATGGCATAACGGACCTTTGTGTAACTGCATTCACGTATTATCTTAATACGACGCCACAGCACACTGTTGTATTGTTTGAATAGCTTATTCTTCCGAGATATTCGTCCACATATGCACAAAAACGCACTGTTCGGTTGTCACATTTCAATTTGAAGAGAACGCATGAAGTATTATTTTTAAAACCGAACTTCATGTACCTCAACTAAATTCGACCACCTGAAATGCTTGTGACATAGGTATTACCCAGGCGAATGAAGTAGTCACACATGACCTATAAAATTATTGCATCCTTGCAGTGTTCCCACTTTTCATTTGCATACCCGTGATTAGTTCGTCATCGCAGTAAAATGCAGAGCACGCTCTTTGGTATGAACCCCGTTCAGCCACGGTAGACGTGGTGTTATCCTACTCAACACCCCAAACTCATAGATCCACCAATTTTTTTTACATCCGTGTTCTGTCTACTCATTATTTATTTTCTTGTTCTTAAAAAATATTTGGATCCTTTATGCAACCAGCACTCATTGTTGTGGCACGCAAATTAGGAAGTTTTCGCAGCATGATCAGTTGGCTGTTTAGTGGATACCCGAGGAAACCTGGAAATTTTATTGGCTGCATAGACCGGAATTTCCGGCACGCCTCAGGTACATTGATGTCACTCATCAGACATTTAATACAGTCTCTGATGATAATCACTTGAATATAACAGGAGGGAAAGTTTTGTTTTCCACGTCAGTAGTATAGTTTGGAAAACCCGATGAACTGGTTTTGTCCACTCAGATCTAACTCCATCTTCCGGATAGCATTGGTCTCAGCAACCTTTAGAAGCCCCTGTTTGCTGAGCCGCAATCGTTATTTTGATGAGATGCTTGTCCTCTGTCAGATAGCGAAAAACTTCCAAGGTTAGCACTACAGAGTAAACCATTTTGAACATGTTTATTTGAGTTTCAGAATCCTTAATTACAATCAATACTAACTTAATTGGAGCGCAGTATGGCAGTTGACGCAGTGTTAACCCTCAGTATGTCGTATATCATGAAGTTGTACGTGTGTACACGAATCCTGTTGTTAGCAAGTCAGGATTCGGAAAACACCAGGTTGCCTTACCTCCGTTTCCATAAATCAAGTTCACCTATGGGATTTTTGACAACCCCACTCCAATATGGAAGAATATGACTTGTCGGCTAGACTACTAGTAAGTAAAAGAATCGCTTCGGTAAAGCGCGTGTTTTTGTGAAAAACCACCGAAACGATAACTGTAAGGCTTCGCAACACCAGTAACTGACTTGAATGCGTTATTTTCGCCAGTAAAACCCCAAAGCCATGCTATCAATCATTGTAGTGAATAGGTTGACTCATTAGGGGCGTCCTATTCAACGTGTTTTTTTATAGAATTAACATATGCTGAGCAACTTGCGAAAAAATTAAGTAATAAAAAGGGTTGAACAAGCCCAGCCAAAATTGTAAAAGACACAGTACATTCTAAGAAAAGCCTTGCATAGTACCTTTTGCTTTAGTTTCACATGAAAATAGCTCTTGTTTCAAAGAGCGGGCATAGCGTCGACAGTCGAAGTGCCAAAAACAAGAAAAATGTTTATTTTGAAAGCTGTATTACCCGTTCTTTTAGAGACACTGAACTGCGGCACTAAAAGTCATTAATCTTAAATTAAGCTTAAGTTATCACGTTGAAGGGGGGTGATTAAGCAATCACTTTATTACATAAAGACCTACCATACAGAAATGTTGAACATTTTACTCAGAATTATCCAACGTTTTACCTCGCACAGACTTGGGTGATTCATGTGGTGTAGAATATATAGAAGAGTCACCAATCATGCTTGGAAAGTGCCTCGGTGGAGGTGGGAGAGGTGGTGGAGATCGATTTGCCGACCATCGCTTACTGCTCATCACTGGGGTGTTGTGTGGGAGCTGGTGGACAGCAGTTCTTGGTCTGGGGCGGCAGGGATGTCTTGACCTTGGAGAATACGTCAGTAGTACTGTTGAATTACATGGCTCGATGAAAGCGCTCTGATTTGTTGGTATATGCAAACTATTGTGTTCTCGTGTGAATTTAAAACCAGCCATCCTGGCGGCCATTGGGGAAGGGTAAGGCGAAGGATTCGAACGATACGAACGTGTCCTTCTAGGGCTGAGTAAATATCTGGGCACTTTCCGATTTCCATGTATGACCGCATCTGACAGGGTATGTGACGTTGGGAGAGGTGAGATATTCTGACTTGTTTCTTCTTCATCTGAAGGAACACATGGTAAATATGCCGTATGTGGTTTGCTTTCCGCAGCGAGGATGACCGTATTACGGTTAGAGATTTGATCACATATTTCGGTGACATTCCTTTCAGATATATTTGAACACGTATCGTCTGAAGCAGAGCTTGAATCTTGGATTTCTTCGTAATTACCGGTGGGTAACACAAGTTTAGGACGATATGCTCTGAGCATGAAAAGAAACAATTGAAGTATCACCTCTCCACACAATATAATTAGTTCCAAGCATAGCCAGACCAATCGCGATGGCCATAAATCTGGAGAAATAATACTGGTATTCTGGTTGCTCTCGTTATTTAATAAACAGTGAATTCTGTTCAACGTGCTGATAGATGCAAATGGTAGCCAGGATAGAGTATGAATGGTTCCCAAAGCAAGGATCAAAATATAATCCCTCATCAAAGCCATGCTACAGTATGAGACAGCTGCTGTGTATACTGCCGGGGTCACTGGTTCATCAAGGTCGTGCAAAAGATGACGTTTTAAACAAAGTTGAAATAAGGTTGTTCTGAAACACAAAAGACCAGTGCTACCGATAAGAAGACAGGTTTGAATAACAAATCCAAGTGTTGCCAAACTGTACTCATATAATGCTTTCCCAGACCTGTTCCGTAAAATCCAAATTTTTGAAGCAACTTTTTCAGTGCCCTCAGGAACAGGAACCAACTGATAGGCCCATAACTGTGGCAAACATAGAGCAAGTGACACACTGATCATAAAGGCAGTTATAATGAATAGTTGAAATACTGATTTGATGGTTTCTTTTTGTGACATTCTTGAGCTGGCGGCACTAGCATTCAGCACATGAGCCAAAAGCTCAACAGTGTCTGTGATTTTCCATGTCTTTTGTTGTTCATTAAAGTTCACACCTCTTTCTTCGTACCCACAGCAACAGGCCGCATCGTTTCGGACTTCATCACGCTGACCTTGTTTGAAGAATACCACTCGGTCAATTCGATCTTGACAGCTTGTCTGGTGAAATAAATTAAGGTGATGTTCTTCTGCCAAAGCAACACAATGAGGTTGTTCGTCATTATCAGCAAAATGCCTCGCGGATCGCGGATCAGTCGGAGTACAAATTCCGTGAACCATTTTGCGAAACATATTTTCGATGCGTCTAAAATAGGTAATCGTTTCTGAATCGGGGTGAGCAAGTGTCAACCTATTCAAAATTCCAAAACGGTCAATCATAATCCACGCAATAAACCAGCCAATGGACAGTCGCAAAGACGCTTCAACGGTCAGTATTGCTGGAAGTTTTGTCACAAAACCTGGTGTCTGGTCCATTTCACCCGACCCTGTTAAATTCATCTTGGGAGACAGCGCCGGACCATTAAGGTATGGTTGCTGTTCCACACCGGTATGATTCAATGGAATATATCGAGTCAGGACAGCCAGCCATGTCAGCGTGGCTCTGATACTTGTAAGCACGAAATAAACGATCAGCTGATGTGAAAACCGGGCTTTGTGCGGAGGCGAGCACAGGAAGTCTGAATGACAGACGTCAATTTTCACCTCGTGTACTGCGTTCGCGAGGGCTAAGAATAGAGTGAGTACAGGTAGTAATGGGAGGGCGAAATACATTACAACTTGGAGATTTCGTTGATTTGAATCAATTTGTTCACCCGTTTCATAGAATATTTTTGTCTCTTGAAGCAATCTGTTGTTCCAGAACTGGGAAAGATCTAACGGCCTGGCGGGTTTCAGTAGCCAGTCCCGCGTTAACAATCCAGAGTCTGAAAAAGTCCAGTTTTGGCATACAGGTAATGTAGTCATTCGGTATTCGGTTAATCCCACAAATTCTGCCCAAGTGAAGCGTATTCTAACATGCCTTCCCGAATTTCACCAAAACGTTGGAAAACCAATCGACAACCTTGTCAATCTTGCGTGGCTGTTGACCAATCAGAGGTCGTTTCCATCATGTGAGACAAAAGAAACCGACATTGTAGACCAACCAAGCAATGATGTAGCTCAGCCATCGTTTCATTACAACAGGGTTTCAAAAAGGATTTACAACTAGGAAAAACACTAAATATCTCCTCATCTGTGCACTGAAATTGCATTATAAGTTTACAGAGCTGCTTAAAATAGTAAGCAGGTGAGGTATACCCTTCTTGACAAAGTTTAGTTTCGCAATAATAAAAGGACAATTAGCTTGAAGGAACTGTCTTGGATCACATATCTGTCCATTAGGCTCGATGAAGCATCATATTTCCGCCTTATATCCGACACTCATAAGTAAGTCCACCTTCCAACCAACTCACCGTAGATCAACTCTTTAGGATGCGAGTCATGTTTTTTCGGTCACAGCATGTTTTAACAACTGAATGGCTAACGCGTGATTTGAGTAGTTCGTTGCTTACTTACTATTCCAACTGCACTGGTTCTGAAAACAGACTGGAGAGATGAAACCTCTGGGTCACCAGTATTGTCGTTTATTGCAAAACGATGGTCTGGAGGAATTAATGTGCTACGATGCGTTGATGCGCTGCAACAACTTATTTACTGGGAAGTATTGAGCCACGAAACGCCTAACGCATTTCACTACCAAATATCAGCTGTCAGAGTTTAGTGTGAGGACCCACATATTAAGCGAAGCAATTTCACTAAAATACTAGTCACATGCTACAGCATGGTTCAGTGTGATCACACACAGCATGGTAAAGGTACAATTTCTCATTGAATTCTTCCTCTGTAAACATCACAAATGCTTGTCAGTATTAAGTCCTTGTCGTTTCTTTCCATCGTTGGATGGAAAGAAGCTTACTAACTTTAGAGCACAATACTTTTCCAGTAAACCGTTGTGTTGTGCTCCCTTATGGCGAAACGTGATTATGCATCATGTACTTTACAATTTTTCATAGAAGTGCAGGAAGTGTTTCCTTAATCCACTAATTATGCTCTTCAAATGATACTCGTTTTTTTCACGTGCAAAATAACCACAATTTGCAATGAGTGTTTAGAGGTGTTCTGATAACAAAAGAGGTGACAAACTCTCCTAGTCGGCTGCGAACATGCGAAAGGTGAATAAGTTTTTATAAACCAACGAACAACCCACTGCTTCTAACTCCAGCGAAGATTGCACCGCAATTTAGCAACTAAAAAACAGCAGCATAAACTTAATTCGGTCAACAGAAGTGGCAAAACTCTGTGTTATCAGAGTGGAAGTAAGTATAACAGCTAGATCCGGGTAAATCAAGTCCATTCACGCAACCCGACTGGCTCACAAAGTCTTCTACCAAATTCCGAATTTGCCTGAAATGAATGACCGACTACTCAGAGCAAAAAAGAATGCCAATTAAGTCGGATAATTTATCCAACAGGCTCACGAAACACACTTAGAGCTCTGGAGGGTTGAATTTTACCCACAGCTGTGACAATGGTTCTTCACTTGTTTGACCCATTTCTCTGACCTGTGTGAAGTTCTAGCAATCAACTCGGCCTATCTGGCATCCAGATCTTCTTACCCTCACCTTTTCTTACCCATAAACAACTGTTTTCCAGGTCTTTAGCTGTAAAGCATACCCTATCCTGTGAGAGAAAGCTTCAGGGTTAATTTTACAGGATTTGGATGTAGAATCTCATCGGAACCTTCCAAATCCATCAATACTGTACTCGGTTCAATGATTTCTTACCCCAACAACGATGAACATTGATGAACAATGCTTAACAGAAAGCCCGGAGAGCACAAAATAGTATCGTATTCTTCCTTAGCGGCCCTAACAATCTATGGACAGAAATGTGCACGGCCGCAGCAAACCACACATCCATCCTGTTGCACAAATCACGCCCTAAGACCAATTTAGATAGCACCGATAAACAAACTACAGAAACTTCAGAAAAGGATTACTCGAGCAAATCAGCAGACATAAAGATAGAGCTGTTTCGTTGTTTAGTAATATGACGAACCCCGTCAATAAGAAGAGCAAATGAGGATGATGCATTTCACAAAATGTAGAGGCAAATCACCAAAATATTTCTAAGGGGTTAGAGAATAGAGAACCTGCAGTCTTGATTCCAATAGTAGTTATTGGTGTCATGGCCACATAGCATTAGCAGCTATGTGCATATGAGAAAAAAAAAATCCATTGCAAATCGATTTTCAAGTGAGGACTAATCAAGACCTTGGCTTTTATTCTATTTTAGATATTCGGTCGTTCCAGATTTTACCAGCTTTTGATTGCCGCTTTGTTCTACTTAAAAATGTTGACGCTTCACAGAAATTTCCTCAGGGCATAAACAGCAATATTACGAAGAGATGTATTTCCGTTTTCGGGTACTCATGTTGCTGCCTGTGTCGAGCTGAAATAAACAGTGTTTCATGTATATCCCGTACAGCCAGAGGACTGCCGATCTGCTGTACTTAACTAAACAGGCCTCCAATCACCCTTAATTAACTCAGAAATTTTGACCCACATAGAGCTCGCTGTTTATCCGACTCCATAATCCAGTATTAGTTGTATCGGTGCGCACTTCTGACCGAATCAATTGTGATAGAGCTCCATAGCACCCATTCCTGTCAGACATAACGCAAGGCAAAATTGTTTGGCAGTCCACTAGGCTTTCGCCCCATTAGGTAACCTTATATTGCAACATGAATCAGAGTCCTACACAACTGACAAAACGGCTCAGTTGCAGATTAATCTAGTGTTAACATGAGAATCCCATAAACAATGGGCTTATTTGGGTCTCAGTGTTATTTATCAAAATGATTGGTTTTATTCGCAAGTGTTCTAGTCAATCTAACATCACAAGATGACTTTCAAACTGGAAATTAAAGTGCTTTTAACACATGGACTTAATGAGCTATTTATCACGTGAACACTACGCGTCAGGACTAGGTTAGTCAAGATCTCAACGAGCAGAACATGAGAAATCTAGGTTCCACCAAGTCTTTTTTCAAAAAGGAAACTACTCACATGGTTGTTGAAAACTCTTCGACAGTTCACGACCGGATTCGTCTTTCTTGGGGGTCATCAGGTAGGCAAAGTCCTTCGAGTTTCCATCGACCTTATGTTCTACTTGAACCCGAATTGGACCGTTTTCGAGAAATACACTCATTTGCAAATCAATTTGTTTTCCACGAGAGACTCAAAAGAATTTCTCGTTGATGATATTCTACAACTGAATGTGCTGCACACAGGCCGCCTCATGTTTCAGTTGGCACCATACTCGAGATATCGCAGTATATGTTAATAGAGGATACTACTCAAAAGGCTGCTGAAAACTCTTTCAAGTCTTTTGTAATGTGTGGATAGGCTATATTTGTCTTCTGGTGATAAAGCAGCTATCGAGTTTTGAGGTAATGCACGGTTTTAGTGGAAGTCCCCTGTTTAAATTTTTCAGCGGGCATGAAAAATCTACGCAAGGAGGCTAAAATACCATTAGGGTTTGCTTTTTTCTAATGGCAGAATTTGGGAAGATGAGTACTGTTAGGTGACTGCTAGTTCATTGAGCTAGGATGACGTAGTTGAGGGATTGTGAGAAACGCTCAGCGTTTCAGCCAAAAAAAGTCAGATGTTTCGAGGGGTATTCTGACTTACAAAGACCGTCTTGGTAGTTCTCAGCCTAGAAAACATTTTCAAGACAAATTTTCTCAGGCTATCAGACGACGAAATTATTTTCCCCTTGATCTTATTTTCTTACGCCAGTTCAAAATCCGTGTTGGTTACTCATGCATCAGAATGGAGCTAAATTGGCTCCACAGAAATTTTGAGTACGACCCTGTCGCATGATGTAAACCACTTATTCGCATATATGACAGAATATACACTTACGTAATACCACGTACTACTATGCTTCGGGGATTAATTGGCTTGAGGAAAGAAGTTGCTCATGGCGGCGAAAACGGTCCTCATGTTTGTCTTCGTTCCTCAACGCTCGTAGCTGCCAAACTGACTCATATGTATTCTTCAGACTTTAGCTCGCAGTTTTTGAGACGCAGCAGTCATTGCGTTTACTGGAACATGGTACACGCATACTGTAATTGACTATCGTCTAAAAAAACCAAACGACGTTAAAGTAAGCATTCTTCCAACCGACCGAAGTGGATACCATTGCGGATATTACCATCTTGTCCTGTTTACGGGAACATATCAACTAACGTAAGAACATTTTCGTGGACAAATACTCAGACTGAAGCCAGGCGGGTAGGTTTTCATTGTAATTTCTTAGCATTTCTCATAGAATATCGAATGATGCACCCGTCCGCACCGAACTGTTGCAAAGGACATGAACAGAAAAATTGCCATGTAATTTTCACGGTCAGTACCATTTCCAGAATGATATGATAAATATTGAGGTCTTTCACTGAACCAAGCGTGCTAACTAAAACCACCAATGTATTCTACTTAAATAAGATGAGGATACATCAAAAAGCGTTTGTATTTAGGTTGTTCTAATAGTCTAGTTAGTTGTTGTTTTTGGTGGCTGTTGCTCCAATCGTTGGCCTGGAAAGCTTGCATTCACAAGTTCCCTTACTATGCAAGCAGACTTCAAAACTGTACACGGAACCTGTGAATCAAATAGCTGAAGAGATCAAGTAAGCCCATAGTTCAGCGGATATCTGTATCTGTAGAGTACATAACTCTGCAAAAGGTGAGTAAGGAAATTAGAGGGATTATCACAAACGAAAACTTTGAAATATTCAAAAATAAGAAGAAACAAAGCATAACACAGGAGGGCTTCTACATGAGCTACTGGAGACAAAGAGAGGAAACCGATAAAAACAGGGATACTAAATGGATCGCCAAGATAAGAGGGAGGTAGTGCAAAATTTTACGTGGAGGGACATTTAAAAGACTAACCAGAGCAAATGAGGAAATTCTAAAAGGAAGGTATTCAACAGAATAATCAGTTACAAAATAGCCGCATTTCAACCTAAGCATTACCTGAAAAGGACCCAGCAGAGCACTGAGGATGACTTTTTGTGCAATGACGGAACAAGCTAACTGATACGCTGGGTACCTGACCAGCTTTAGATTTAAATGGTTCACACTGGCACGTACTTTATCGTTTTTTAACCGCGATGCAATTTTGAACCTAGTCTGGATATTTTAAAAAGCAGATGTTGTAGTGGTATGTTTCTATTTTGGTTGGTTGGACAAATACACATGTGAACAGCAGAAACGTTTCTAGAATCAGCACAACTGTTATATAGTTTAACGATATGAGAATATCCAACTACTCTAAAGGCTGGAGGGCCGCTGATGGAGCAGCATAAATTTCGCTTTGGGCTGGGTGCCCTAATAAGTCATGGAAGTGACAACTTTTTAATATATAGATCATGGTTTCAGCTAATCTGTTGACACACTCAAGATGTGGATGGGTCAGCAATTGTGGCGTGTGTGTCCTATGTGAACGCAGCAAACCTGTCTCACAGCCTTCTGACTGTATTTCAACAGATTCAACTTATGCTGGCTGCAATGCGCCGTCATAATGGTAACTGCCAGAACTTTGCGTTTGTCCAAAGTAAACATTCTGAGCACGGTCCAACTGATGTATCTCAATTTAGAATTGTATTGATGACTGTATGGTGCGAAGGCATTTTGAAATCTGACGTGGGTTTTCATCTTTCAGGTGAAGTCATTGCAAGCTGTCCCATCGTTTATGGGTCGTCAGTGGATCGGCGGTGCGTCTGACAAGCCCCAAGAAAGCTTCAAACCATGCGCGTCTCGGTTTCCGGCTGAAAATTATACCATTTGGATAAAAATGCCGATTGATGTTGCAATTAACTGCAGGTTTAAAGTAGTTTGGCGCCAACTCTGTCTCAGGCACGCAATTAGCGGCAAGTAATCACTTAATCACTAGATCATGCACCGGCGTTTTCCTCGGCGAAATGTTCATGTGGCATGTGGGTTATTTCCATTTCTTGGCACATTTCCTCCTGTATCGTTGGCAGACCATTCCCCGGACGAACGACGTGGGACTCAGCTGCAAGACGGAAGAAAGTGGGTTCAAATCTTTCTTGAACTTCAAGCAGTCTTTTGGTGTGCAGCATGGCTTCAAGTCTCCAAAGTTATAATGAACAATGTTAATTAATTGGTGACCCACTATGTTAGTTTTTGGCTTTATTTTATATTACAAATCGGACGTTATGCTTATTGACGCCACAATATTACCGCATCAAAGGATACTATCAAAGTATTGAAAAGGTTCAGGAATGGCACATTCGCTATGCCACCGTACAAAGTTCCAGATGGGGTGAACAAACTCCCACTGCGTAGGTTCATAGTGACACCATCGAGACATTGAAACCACATTGTTTTCAACATTGAATTAAGTGAGTACGTCATTTTTCATTTGTTGCATTCTATAGAAAATAAATTGAGAGAGCTTTATTGTAAACGGAATTGATCAAAGGCAATAAAATTAAACTAGCTGAGAAAATTGCAACCAGTGTATTTTTGTATGCTCTGTTAGCACTTGAGCCATCCGGAGAGGGCATTCAGTCATGAGTGGATTCTACTAACCGCGTTGTTGATTTTCGGGTTTCATCTGGAGCAACGATATCCGGTTGAAATGCTGGTCCACTACCCAGTTCAGGTGTCGGATGTGCCTTCCAAGTCTACCGTTTTACTCTAACCCTACCAGCCATTTGTATCCATCACAACAGCTTACAGTCACAGTTAACAGTGCTTCCGGTTCTCGTCTGTGAAACTTATTCTCCTTAGTTCTGTGTGCACGCATTCCAATCTACTTCGAGTCCGAGTTGATAACATTCTGTTAATTACAGAAGTAGAGATTTATATCAAACCTCAGCCTTTTAAGGACGCAAGTAATCTGCATTGTTATTGCGTCTGTTTATATCTCTAGCTGTTTGTATTCCTGTTTCAAACAGATGAGAGTAGGGGTGAATTTATGGCAAATAGAGTTTTCCTCAATTAATCAACTGTCACCGAACTTCAAAGGACGTAACATTCTTTTTCTGGGGCACCTCGGTCTTCCTTCACCAGAAAGTCAACACGTCCATGACATTAATGTGTGTATGCATGTTTGAACGAGTAACAACCGAATAGGAAACGTGCTTTGTGGTTTGTATGGCGGAATTTCACATTCTTCACTCTAAAGAAGTTACTTCTGCAGATACATGTTCAGGTTAGCACAGAAACGACGACTGCGCCTCGTAAAGTGTGTAGAATTTACTCCTGAATTCTAAATATTTATGCTCAATACCTCACTCCCTTAATGCATGTTTATGACTGTCTGTCTGATTATAGATTTTTCTCCCACGTTAAGTCTAATTTCTTCTCCGTTGGTATTAGTAACGCGCATTAACCGTAAAACTGATAACTTCAAGGTCCCTGTCTCTATTTCGATCACCTGATGAAACTCTCAGATGGCGACATTCGCAGTGACTTGTTTTAAAGGTCTCGACTAATACATGTGATGAGTTAAGCTTGGGATCATTGGTAGGGATTATAATTCAAAGAATACACTTCCACCGTATGCAAGTGCAGTGAGAGGAATTTGACGGTCTTATTGAGCAGAGGTCTTTCATGGAACGCTGTCTTTAAACTAAATATAGGAAATGGTCCGTCTTAGAATAAAAATTTTATATTATACACCACATGGCACTAAATCTTTTCAACACCTTTGAGCTGATTTGGGCCCGGGACTCCCGTATAGAACTTTAATCAAGCGACACTCCCAGGGACATATTCTATCTACCAAGCTCAAGCCTGCCAGCTGGGTCCCCCGTCAACGTGGATAACAAAACATTTGGCTCCCTGTAAAGTTTTTAAGCCTAAACTTTACGGCTGATTTACCACACCAATATTTAATAGGTTGTTACGAGAGACTTACTACTAGCCTTGGGAGATTTCAACTGTAAGATTTGAACTACTGACTTAAATTTGAAGTCTGGACTGTGAATTTCAGGTTACGGTTGGAGCGAGAAGAATACATTCAAAGTACTTCATTTTGCACATCAACAGTCCGATCGGAGGAAAGGAGGCGGTTCGAGTCTACCTCAACTGTACGTTTTCTTTCATACGGCTATATTTGCTTGTACTTTTTATTTCGTCCAGCAGCGTTTCTCAAATAATTTCATTACCTGGTTAGTGAACGACACTGAGGTTTCAGATATTGATCGCGAATGTCAAGTTTGTAAACCTTGGTTATCGTAAACCACCAACTTTTCTGTTTCAGGACATAATTCTCATCGCCAGGTTTTGACAATGAATTGGCAACATCTGCTTTGAGCAGCTGATATACACGTAAGGACAGTTCACTTGGTCTAAACTGAGCTTGCCTAAGATATGATCATCTGGTTTCGAACAAACTATCTCACCTGCCAGTCTTTTCACCTATATCAAAAACTGCGGGAAATTCGTGGAAGAACTGAGCAGCAAATTAAACTATTTACGAACCTCGAGCCCGTAAATACTGGTTAAGATACAAATAACGGTCAACGAATTTCAGAAATAAGCAGTGCCATATTTTTGTATTGTCCTCGGATGATTTTCACACCTGTTAGTTTATTTCATTGGAAATACTAATTTTATGGATAAGAACAAAGTTGGTACATAACTTTCGGCTGATACATTGGAGAATTTTTGCAAAACAAACTGTGAATTCATTTTTCTTAGGAAAGTCTTTCTTCCAGAATATTCCAGACATTTGAACAATACACCCAAGTTCTGTTTATGACAGGTGGCTGTCCGCAAGTCCAGATCTGTGTGTGCATTCAAGACAGCTACTGAGAGTACACATACACAGTTCTGCTGAAAAAAGATGATTTGCCTGGTAATGGAACACAGCAGCCTAAATTGGCAAAAATGCTAATTACTTCTTTGTTGTTTTTAGAGACGCCACGAAGTTAGCGTTTATTGCGTTTGGTTGTGCATGAATAGCCTGTGACTACAGGTCATTAGGGAACGTGTGGGCAACTGTGAGCCTACGGAGGCATTTACTAAAATGCAGCGAGTTTCGGAATGTTGGGATTTTTATGCGGGCAAAATCAAAGTTCACAAACAAATATAGGTTGTACAATCGTCATCCTATCCGCAGTGGAGATAGTTTGGGCAAGGTAAATCGAGATACATTCATTCTACACAAGGGACTCAAAATCACGGCTTTGTGTTGTCTGGGATGTGCTCGGTTCATAAATAATCAGACTAAGCTTCACAAATCGCATTCTCTGTAAGTCAACCTGTTTCACTGTGTGGGACTAGCTTTGCTACGGCTATACGGACAAAAAATGCTGAACACCTGGTAAAGTAGAGCCTCGCGGGTCAAAATTATAGAAAGACAATGCGATAATGTACGGATACTAGAATGTCACATGGTATGGACTAGTTTGTTACCGTCACTGACAATGTGTAAGTGCGATTTCAGCCTTGTTGTTTGTATTACATTAGGTTTTTACTAAGAACCTGGGTTATTTTTGGTGTAATTTGTTTGTCTTACGAGGTTCACGGTGTTAAACACAGTTAAATCATCATGTACAGGGAAAAGTATACAAATTTACAACACATGTAAAGACACAAAATAAATCGGCTTTCAGTTTTTTGTTTCCTTATGTATCACTCCGTGAGTCTTGAAGTGTCTTGAGCTGGGCCAGAGAATAATGACCGTGGAAGATTTTGTCTGTATCATGGAAACTACTTTTGGAAAAACTATGGTGAATCTCAGGCGCAAAATGCTGGGGGCAAGCACGCAATTAATAGGTCCATTCAGATCTAAACAAACACACTCGGCTCTGGTGTATTTAACTAGTCGCGTTGCACTATTTTCAAAGACAACTACGAATGAATTTAATTCCATACTCATGTTTTACTAGCCTCAGCAAACTTTTCACAATCACGTGCATATTTTTGAAGACTTCCACCTCTCATTTGCATTCGCTCAAAAAGAAAAACTTCAGATCTGATTACAGTGAATTGAAACAAGTTTTGTTACAAGACCTCGGGGCAACACACATGCGTAACTTTCCTCGAGAGCAGTCTACCTGAACAGAACTCAGGAGTTCCTCCTGTTTAGTTGTAGGGAGCCGGCGCATCCACACAAGTGTCTACAACTTTAAACTCCCTATCAAGCGCTGCTGGATGTTATCCGTAATTACGTTCCAGGCGTATAGAGAAAAAAGCTGTGTTCTAGCAGTACCCTGTGCGATAATAAAGCCAGCAGGCCAGTATTAACGGCCACGGACATAACTTAACGACCAATGTGGCTAGCACTAAACGACAAAATGTGGCTAAGACAACTGACGTCAACCCCATCACCCCTACGTTTTCCTCTTATCCACAGAAACAATACCTGTTATGTCATGGAGAAAATTTTCAAAGTTCATAGAATAGGCATTTATCACCGGGTGCACTACACAAATCAACGGTGCATTTATCACTACAAAGACAGGATAGAACCATCTACCTCCACCTGCCGTGTATAACGGTATCGTGCCGCAAACAAGAATCAGAATATTATCGCTCCAAATCACTTTGGATGGGTGAACGCAGCACTCCAGAATCTCACCACAAGACCCAGAATACCCAGCTGAGCTGAAACAAAGTTCAGCTATCGTGTCAGTAGAAAATCACGAAGATGATTTTTATTTTTCAGAACCAATACAACCACCTCAATCCCGATTAAACAGCAACAGGAGCCGTCGACAAACAGTTTCGGTCCCATGAAATGCTTTTAGCTGGGGTTGGAGAGGTAATAATATTTTCGGCAGTTAGAGTCAATCATTTCGTTCTCCATTATGGCTTTCGGATTCACAGGTGGATGAAAAGTCGAAAGTGACAAAGATATTCAGCCGGTTACAATAATATAATGGAAAACATGACCGTTCCAATAATTCTACCATTATGTGATGAAGAAAATCCCGGCGTATTCTCACGCTTAGTTACCCACACTAAACATATTTCATTTTACTTACGCAAGAAAGGACTTACGCGATGTATTTTTGCTTGGACCGATTTTCTGTCTTTGAGATCTGGATTGGGTGCTTGGTTTGTGATTCAGGTCAGCTTCTGATATGAAACCAGGTAAGCCTCTCTTGGTCGTTTTGAGTTCAGTTTTCCAAATTTATTGAAGGTCGTGTGTTGCCCTGTCACTCTCATCAGTTCGTTTACACCTACCTTTAAAAACTTAGATTGTTCGGCAAGATCAGCTTCCGAGGCGAATTATCTATCTTGCTTTCGAATTAGGCTGGATGGAACAACAGGGTAGGCTAAGAAGTTTGCTAAGGGCTAGTGACTTCAGGAGGACTTGATGCAAGCACAAACGTGTCAGGAATACAAGGGCCTTTAACAGCTTAACAACTGGTATTCTTGTCAATGTGTATAGTAAAAAGACGATGTAGATAATTTTTGTTCAAGTAACTGATGAGACTAAGAAGTAACAAATTTGAGTATTTACTGAAATTTTGCAAGAACTATTGTTATCCCAATTTGAGCACAGCAATTGAGTCAACAATCTAACGAGTTCAAGTTTCACGCTATAAACTGTAAGAAATGTGAACAGAAGCAAATTTGCCTCGTTCGCCGGAAACGGAAACAGCTCCGATCGGTCCTAGTTTACCTTATCGGCTTAATTTTCAGACGGCTGGGATAAAATTTTCCTTGCACTGCACATTTTAATAAGGTTTAGTTTGCAAATGGTTTTAAAGTGGTAGACCTCGTCTATCCAAGAAGAAGAAATACCAGTCATACAGGAATACACTGTAATCATAATATAATCAAACAACGTTTCGATTGTCTACATCATTTAAAATATATCAGGAAATAATTTAAGACCAATTAAATGGTGAGAAATAATGTTTTACACGGAAATCAAAACAAACAACGCTCATAAAATGTTTAAATTGGCTTTTTTATATTTCCGCCCATCTGTGTGAATGCTATAGTTTAGGTGAAGGTAACCTTTACAATGGATATTCCTCTTTGGAAGAAAAAAATATTTCCAGACAGACAACATATATTTCATTGTTTCCTGACCGTATTTGTGTGATGTCCGTGTCCTGATAATTAATCGAAAAAGTCGCTTGTTTCGGATTTGTTGATCGCAGCTTGTTAGTTGGTTGTATCCACTGTTTATAATAAAGGACTAGTGCAAATGTTGTCAGTGTTTGGAAATGTGCACCATAAATCCACCACTGGTATCCTGTCAGTGCATTTGTACAGCGTCTTCAAGGTATTCGATTGCGAAGGTCATCCTGCGAGTAAATGTTATTGGGCATAGACAATATGTAAACACTATATGGCCAAAACTATTGTGGAAATTATTGTTGAAATATGAACATCCCAGACGTTTGACTGTCAAGTTTTTCAGATGATGCTGTCTAATAAATCTAACGGCTTCCATTACTTTTGCATATATTTGTCACTTCTTTGGAATAATCACTTAAACAATGATATTCTACTATGACTAAGACGAGGACATCGGTCCCCATTTTGGACAATCGGTTTCCCAAATCACCTAACATTTTCCATTTAGTTTTGGAACAATAATGTACTGTAATGAAATACCAGTGGCTCGGACTTCTTCGTGCATGTGTGTACCCTTCTCGGCATTTTTTTCGCTAGGTAAGAGGAGCCATTACGATGAGGAGTGATCACGTATGGCACAGGTAAACATTTCGGATAACTAAACAGCAAAGAAACGAAATTCGAAGCCGCCCGTGCATATTGATGCATTTGTCATTTAGTAAGTTTATCGTAAATACGTCGTTCAAAACCATCATACTGTCCTTCAGCAAGTGGAAAACAAGTTCTCCAAACCGTTCACTCGCATTAGAAAAGCTAGCAAATATGAAAAAAAGGTTTTAAAGCACTTAGCATTGAACGGGTCATGAAGAATCTTTCAGACAGCCTTGGAGCGTGGGACCTCGAATCCCGAACCAGAGGAAGATATACGTTTCACCAGTATTTCATATACGCTGTACGCATTCTACCTGATCTCCTTTCCTTAGTAAAACTTCAGATAGCTTCTTTCTGGCAGTCTAGTTTTTTAATTTAATTTTTGTGGACAGGGTAAGAGGTAATCCTGTAAGTTTTGCTTTGGTTAGCAATAAATTTGTTTGTTCAAAAGAAACTGAAAACTTTAGGTATAAAGTAGCAGTAGTTCTCTCAGATCCGAGATGGTACTGACTGAATGTTTCCCTTTGCACTCGATTAAGTCACATACATAGCGTTTGAAGAAAACCAATTCATGAAATTCGATAGATCAAAGTCTCCAATCTGATCAAAGCAAAAGGTAAACAGCCATCCTCATTTACTAGAATGTATTTTTTACTGTGCCCATAATCACCCATGTATATATTTCTGGTATAACAACCCGTGACTTGAGAATTAACACTTTCCATAGGATATCGTGCTGAGTTCTGGTGAATATCCTAAACTTTGAAAAAATCAATGGCTGAAGCGTAAACAATATCTCAGAAATCATAAAAGCGGAAAATGTCCATAATATAGGAACAAGTGTAACGTTTGTGCATCAGTATACATCGCTTGGTTTTAACTGTGGTACCCAATGGGAGACCACAGAATAGACAGAAAATTATTGAGCCTCAGATGCTCAAAAAGTTTTACCTGGAAACGTTTGGCCAGGGTACTGATTTAGGACTCAGGCGGCAACAGTTTTAAGCTGTTTTTGCGGTTACACTTTCAGGCGTTCACCTGTGAACCTGCTAACCTGAAAACGCGGCAACTTTCCTACAAGATGCTTTTTGGAGAGAGAATGAATGAAGAGAATGAATAGAGCATTTTGGTTTGCTATTTCAGATATCCTTAAGGTTTATACGTTTCCAACAAGCTGAGAGCGAAATTATGTTCTATCAACAAACACTAATCAACATTTATGTAATTGGTATAGTCAAGCTTTTTTGTCGAATATTTTTGCGCCAAAATCCGGGGAGGCGTATTCCACATGGTAAATGGCGTACATAATTTTAGCTTAAAAATCATTCGTTAATCTATCTGACTTAAGAATTTCGCAAACCCGAATGGCAACCATCCAGAATTTGTTCAAAGTAATTCACACCACATTGTGACAAAACTAATTGGTCTGCTTTTGAGTGCAAGTTACCAAGAGGGCGACCTATCTTGATATTTCATAAACATCAGCTGACATAAATATCGGCTGCAACCATAGTAACGCCATTTTTGATCGATATCTCTGTTCCGTACTTGTATGTTTATATATATATATATATACAGTACAAGATTATTAAATTGTCCTATGGAAGTGTTGAAGAGAATCCGGGTTGGTCATCTTGTCCATCGATAACTGGTTGCATTTCATGAGTACCTAACGCCTTTGCATGACACAACTCGGAACTCAGGTGTAGCCCGCCATTGATTTTGTTGTTTTATAGCCAAATTATTAGAGTGGATTTCCGGACCTGCTTAAAGTTAATTCATACAGACCCACTAACGGTCCTGTTCTGAAAAGCAACACGTAGTTTTGGTTAATATTCTGGAGCAAATATGAACGTACTCAAGAAGTCTGATGGACTGACTTTGTTACAGGTATTGTCCGGATAACGAATACAAAGAAGGAACCACCAGAACAGCATGCCTGCTTGGTTCCACATTTACTCATAAAGAGGCTGTCGGCAAAAGGCTCAAGCTTAACCACACTGCACTTTTGTTATTTGATAATTTGAGGGGAATTTCAGAACTACAGCCAAGAACACATTAGTTGCTTTTTGGATACGAATACTGATTCCATTGCCAGTACGTTCAATCAAACTATAACCACAGAATGTTGTCCCAGTAAGTGGCATCAGATCAAGGAGAACAATGTGGAGATTATAAAGCTTTATATGCCTAATTTGGTCGGGGGGAGGCTAAAGAGCATTTCAAATGTGGTTTTGCCACTTTTAATCTGTATAGGTCCAGATTCTTGGTGAGCCACTTGACATCAGCACTTTAGGTAGAATGTTACCTTTCGGAAAGAGCCCGAGAGGGGAGTGGAGATAACATATCTTGGGCGTTATCGCATTGGTTTTTGGGTTGTCGAAACGTATGGGCATTGTTTCTTCCCAGTATTTCAGGCAACATATTGTAGTAAACATCAATCATTCTGACAATGTTTTCTTGCTCTTTGAGTTTTGCAGGATCTCGACTCAGGCTTATCAAACAAGACCAACTTTATCTTGAAGTTATAGTCATATCTATACAGTAATACAGCTTTGTTTTCTTTGTACAGCTTGAATGGAATAACTGATCAGCCTTAAATTGAAGATTAAGTAGATAGAGCTCATTAGCGACGCCTGACAAGTGTATTCTGCTGGATGAGTTATTACCTGGATAGAAAGGTAATAAATGTTTTTCCAAATACTGTGAGGAGGGGACGTAGTTCAAAATATCTGGGAAACATCGCGTTTCACAAAGCATTAAATCGGTCGTTGGGTTATAATTATTTTGCGTTTCCCTCGTGTGTGTTTTGTTAACCTCTCAGACGCCGTATCTCATTCGTAACTTTTTGAAAATTTTGAACCCTTTTTACTGACACCATATATATATTATTTAATTTACTTGTTGCTGCATTATACCAATACAGGTTAAGTTGGCTCTATAGAAGATTTGTTGCACTTATTCGTTCTCTAAGCATAAACAACCTGAATGACATAGTTTGTGACTGGCACTTTTTATCTTCGAACTACAGCGACATATTTTGCAGCCAGACAAGTATAAATCAGAAGTTTTCGTCTCTCAGTCCGTATCGTGACCTTTCAAGTTAATTGGAATGCTCAGAAAAAACGTTCCTGCCATGGAGTAAATGCTGATTCCTAAAAACATCATCACAAGGCAACACATTCTCCAAGGTTTCAAACATTTCTTCTGCAAGTGTATTACAGTCCATTGCGTGAAAGTGTCCCTATATCGCTCATGGCAAACAGGTGAATAAAGATTATGTAGACCATAGAGACAGAAAATTGTTGGTGAACTCCCGGTAATCGGCCCGCACATGTTAAATAAAAACAGAACTTTTTACAATAGACAGTGCTAATGTAAACCTAAATGTACATAACTTATAGCAACACCGGCAATTTATTCGAAAGTTTTTTTTACACATACATTATTCGTTCAAAGTATAGTGGTTTTCTAGGAAGACAACAAAAGTGATAGAGGAGCTTATCACAAATTACGAAGTGTTCATAACTTTGAACTTCTATTAATGTCAATAATGCCAATATACTGCCAATAGAATATACAGATTATATATAAAATAGAATATAAAATATTTGGTATATTTTTTCACTGCGGACTGCTATAGGCTTAGACAGCTTTACGTGGAACTTAGCCTTAGATGACGGGCAGCCAGGCAGAAGCTAAACTGAGGTTCTTGGTTTTGCGTAGTTGTTACTGGATAAAATTATAAATTTTGCTGCATTGAAGCCATTAATGAATGAACGTAATGAACATGATTTTGACAACGTCTCTGATGTAATGAAAATTTCAGATCACGCTTGCTTCAATTAGGGTTTATAAAATTTCGTGGGTCGAAAAACCTAGTAAGTAAACAAATCCCTGCTAATGGGCCGTTGAAAATTTTATATGCTTTTGGTTCAAAGAACAAAAACAGAATCAAAGAACGTCCGTTGCACAGAGCTATCAAAATGCATGTAAAATGGAAAAACGAGGAACTGTAAGGACTAAAAATTATGGATTGTTGAAGTTAGTGAAATGTTTTGGGAACTCACCAAGGACAAAACCACTCTGAAAACCAAGTTGTTCACGAATATGTGCCTGATTCTTGGAGCTAATCCTCTAGGAAATTGACTAGAGATAAGTTCCAATAGTGAGTTCTACAAAAAATAAGCAGTGGTTTCGTCCGTCCCTACGTACTTTTTAGTTTGCTCTAGTTATAGCTGGATGTTTTGTTTAACTTCTAACTATTCTAACGTTTGAAATTTTTTTCACAACAGGGACAAAACAAGTCTTATATTGCCTGAGATTTTTTCATCGCATAATATTATGAAGGCAAGAAGTTGCAGTAAAAATAAAAGTTTTCGTAAGCAAATGTATATATTTATATACGTATACGGTTCCACAACGTCAAAATTCAAATAAACTTATCTTTTAGAAATAAAGCATTCGTTCTAGATTTCTGATCCCCATCCCACACAAACACCACACCTGTTTGTTTACTTTGGAGTACGTTAAAGTGACCAGTGAGGATACGGATCCCAGTGAAGCGGAATAAACACATGTCCCGTCTCACGCCTCGACATTGTTCTTGAAGTTCCCTCCTCTGTTGTAGTATAGGACTAACAACACGACATCCTAAAAATCAGAATAAGAATTGTGGTAATCTGGTGCTATTCACGTATTTTATGAGATTATGTCCATCGGAAAAAGATTAAAAATGTTTTGAGCAAACTTCCTTACTTTACTCAAAAATTATGAACACGTTTGCAAGATGGCTGGCGGTGAAAATATTCCGGCACTTTTTAAATTAGCCGCCCTTAGAAAAACTACAAAATGATTTTTTTGCTACCGGATATATGGGTACAACTTTCAAAGAAATATAGAATTGTCAGCGCGCATTTCCGAGTAAATTTCATGTGCTCAGCAGATGGAATAACAACACAGCACAGACAGTTTCATTTCAACAAATACCTTGTCTTTTATCAATCTGTGTAACCTTTACGAAGCCTTATAAGGATCCAAACTATACACCTTCCAGCTTGTTGTTTAAGCACAAACCGACTCACTACGAATCACTGATCAGCCTTCTTAATAACATGAAACGAGTCATGATGCAGTACCTCTCATCCTGCAACCAAAATATTCATACCACGTAATCAAAACAGAGGATCTAATGTTTTGCAACCTATTTTTCAGATGAAACGCTTGCAGTGTGTTGACTTTTCAGGATAGACTGGCCTCATATAAGGGATAAAAGCTTGATTGTTGTTTTTTTATTTCCTCACTGGACTTCATAAATACAGCTGTTTAGATGATGGGTACTTTGTACAATGTAGGAGCACCCGATCCAAGATATCGTTTTTTGGACAGTCAGTCAGAATATGTTTTATTCTTTGGATTCCAGTATAAGTCCCATGATTAAAGGACAAGTGGTGCTTTACCCTGTCTAAGGGCAGGCAAATTACACTGCTGATTAGCTGCTGGTGGCCGAGGGGTTTGGTAATCAACTACTTTCAGTGCGGTCGCAGATTTAAACATTCATGAATTTTCTTGAGATGCGCACTGTCAGTGGTTCCTAACAGGAATTAAAGAAATATAAATTGCTTCTCAGCATTTTGGCGCAGACCAAGTTTATTTACAGGCTGCAATCTTGATTATAAATTATACACTTTCCCATACAAAATAGTGTTCTATGGCATTTTTCCAGCCTCGAACACGTGTTTGGTGCCCACACCCCTTCCATACAGCGCAATGTGGGTCATGGGTTTCAGGGGTAAAGGTCATGGAAAATAAGCGTATTACTACCCTAACTTACTATTACTACCTCACAACTTTTATGCCTAGACCACAAGAAGAGAAATACATTATTTGAAACTAAGTTTCTAATGGCCGGACAGTTAATTATCAGTCTCACGTGACTTGCCAACCTATGCCAGTTTTGTAGGTAGTAACGTTGAATATCCATTTTCACAGGACCGCCGTTTATTCGCATCGATGAATGAATATTTATGCGTTATGTGAGCTTGCTCTGGTAGAAGACATGTCAAAGCGATTGCCTGTGTTCAGACGGTGATTTTTGTGTCCGGAAAAGTGAGCACACAGTAGTATCAGCCGCATTTCTGATATCCCAAAAAAGAACTAGCGTTAGATGTGCCACGTACAGCATTGTTCTCAGTCCAGGGCATTCTGTATATGCCTTTTATTATATTTTGTAGCACAAACGATTTTAAATCAGCTTCATTTCACATCACGTTCACCAAAAGTGATAGTGAAAAAGTCACTATATTACATTATTATTAAATTTCAGCTGGAAAACATCTGGTACACTGATTTCATGATAGGCCATCGTTTATTGCGATCCATCGCTATATTCAAATCTTCAAGACTTGTTCTTCTTAGCTGATTGAAGATGGTCATGCCAATTTGGCTTTCAAGGACAAACCGTTTAACGAAAAGTAAAGTATTTGGGTCTACCGCCGTCAAGCGATTGTTCATGCTACCTGTTTATAGTGATGGGTAACTCAAGACCTACTGGCAACTTATGACACGTCTATTTCCTACGGTACGTAACGTTTACAACTATGATTGTTAGTCATAATTAGGGTAGAACGGTACCGTAAAACGTACTGGTTTTGCCCGTTTGCCAAAATGCTAGCAAAAATACTGACATTTCGGTGTGCTAAGACACGAGGCAGTAGTTCTGTCGATAGGAAAAGAGGGCATTAAGGGGTCGTACCGGAAAACAATCCAAAGGCGGAATCCACAAATGTCTGAGAAAAGATAGTGTCATAAGCCGTACCAGTAAAATGTGAGCATGCCATATACATATTTGTATAAAGGATCAGTAGCCAGCTGCACTTTGTGGGCATCTGATATTGTCCACTCAGGTAACGGTTGATTGCGTCGCAAGACCAAGACAAAACTGACAAATTTTGATCATCACGTGCGCGTCCAAAGTGCACTGGTCTCCAAAAGATATTAACTGCCAAACTGGATTAAGTTTTGGGCGAAGTTCGCCAACAAAATACGCATATACCTTGGCAGATTTAGTAAACCTAGCTAACAAGATAGTTATAAGACTTTGGAGAAAATGTGAGGAAGTTCGGCTAGCCTCTAGATTCTTCGGTAAATCGAATTAAATATTTGTGCATGTGCAAGTTTCGGCCGATTGTGGAAAGAGTTTTACGCACGCCTTAGTTTTGCCCGGAAAAGAGGCCATAAATCTTCGATTGTTTTGTGGAGCCCAGTTGAATCCAATGATGATGCATGGGAAATTCAGTGGAGTGGTAAATTCATGTGTGTAAAGGGATCTGCAGCTTCGTAACGAACAGAAGTGTCGTGTAGACGACAGCCTCTTTAAAACTTACAGACACAAACAGTTTTCTTCGCTGTGGTGGTTATTACGTAAAAGTGTATTGGTTAAAATTTTATGTTGTCAGCCTTATTCAAAAATGCTTACGATTATTCCTCAGGCACAGCTAAATCAATTTGGTCGGTGTTCCCAATTTTGTCACACCACATCTTATACGGACGATCACAAGTGGCTTGTCAGTAGAAAGTGAAGCCGACAAATCTTCGAAATGGGCTGAGGATGCCAAACGCTTTACTGTGCGGAAAATTTGCTCTCTATAAATACTTGCTTAGATGTGAAAACTGATTCTTATGAATACTGAGATTGAGTAGCCCACAATGAACATTTGGGTTACCGGTAGTTGCGAAATATTTGGAACAGGCAAAATTGTGATTAAAAGCAAATAGAGTAGCATTTGGATAAATAAAACCCAACCTTAATCTTCAGTACCTAAAGATTAGTACCAAATTTAAAATCAGAGATCGACTAACCAGGTTAATGTCTTGATCGCTTTCATGATCACTTCGGAAACCTGCAAGATTTGCTAACGATTTGCGCTCTCGACATCCATCCAGAAATCTACTAAACGGGGTTTCCAAAAGGGTTTCCATCACTATTTCAGCTACAAAGTGACAGGATAATTTAGCAACCTTTTCACTGTTATTACTGACTAGATTTTTTATTTGCTCGTCAGAACACAGAGTCAAAAAGAACGCACCGAGACCACATGTGCACTTCATGTGACGTAAAACCTAATCTATTGACTATTTGCTGTTGCATAAATCATAATCGTATGTTCACGCTCAAATTAAGGATATAATAACAAGGAATTCCTCCATGAGTAAAAGGGCAATTTTTGTTTGGATTTAAAGTTGAGGAGATGTACAAACTTGTTTTTTATAGTTATGTCGACATACCATGAAATTCAACCAGGTAACATCTACCTTAAATTCACTTATTCAAAATTCTACGCACACAATGCACTGTCAGTTGAACTACACCTCTAAGTGTGTGAGACGATTAGCCTTCATGTATTAGTCTGTGTGCTTTCAAATGCACAGATTTCCACAAGCACCACCCTCTGATTTCGACTACCCCCAACGAGCGTTGGAGAAGTTCGATAACTCATGCACCATTTTTCTCAAGTTCTCATCGGTCAAGTGCACTAGCTGAATTGCGAAACAGTCGAACCCTTAGACTTAGGAAAACATTACGCCCAGGAAACACGAAACAGTGGAGAAAGAGACTTTTTCACTGTCAGCAGGCTATGCTAGTTGTTGCTAACGAGACAAAAGGAATCAGCCACTGCAAAATAATTGGTGCTGACGCTGGATACATGGCATCGAATCGACAAATAAAATCGGTCTGCTGGATTTGACAGGAAACGACAGAGTGTCAGAAGCAATCCAGAGTGACACTATAATTAAGGCTATTTTTGAGTACAAGTGGATATATCTTTCGCAGTACTGTTAGTTCCCCTAAACGGATGCGACTTTCTTGAGAAGGGTGCAACTGAGGTTAAGGATTGCAACCAGAATATTCCAGTCTTTGTGAGAAAAGTCGGTTAGTTCACCAGAAAGGATACAATCGAAAATTCTGACTCATCGTTACTGGGGCTTCTACACAAACCCTCTTTCGGTTGATTCTACCCGGCGACGGAAATCTGATGGTGTATTGAGGATTTGCTTGAGAAAACCACGCCACTATTATAGGTCAGCCTGCCACTAGTCAGATTTGCGTCTAAATGGTAATTACATTAAACCGATGGTTTAGATTTGACTGAATATCTGGTAGAAATGTGGATCAGCTAGTCAAATTCGCTTGGACTTCCAAACGCCAGGCTGTTTGGTGGAACTAGAATGGTTCGTTCTTATCTTTGTTTGCTACTACGTGTAAGTCAGTAGATCTGTGTAAGACCCGAGAACTGAGCTTTATGGCAGGTATTCGAATGGCTTATGAGAGACACTAGCGGGCCCATACATAATGACAATTTAATTAAAAAATGTGCCTATGACATGCATCGGCTTTGCCGCGAAATAATCACGTATCCTCACCCAAAATCGCACAATCATATATACATAATCATACATAATCATACCCGCAATGAATCGCAGTGAGAATAACGGACATTAAAAGCACAAGTCACCCCAATCTTGTCACTGCAAATGTTGAGATGAGTAAATGAAAACTTGCCCTTGCCTGTTGACCGCTATTTTTCGAATGATGAAGAGCCAAGACGTTGGTATTATGCTTGTCAACCAAGTGTACCAGTAGGGTGCAACCATCAGTAGTATCCGACGTGCTGGAGATTTTATTGCGGAATGTTTGGGAATGTCACCTGTATATTTAAATGTCCAGACAAGTTTTGTCGCAACGTTTGCGACAAACACCTGTATGGTCTTTTGTCCTGCTGGTCTTTTCAGCATCGGGTTAACCGGTATCTGATGTGTGACTCATTGCATTCTCGCTTGAAACTTGGTCTCGCAATGCTTCTGGCCTCTTGGTCGGTTCATTTGCTGCTCACGCAGCAACAACTTGGGATTTGGCTTTCATATCACTATCTTCCATCAGCCTAAAAAGTTTGGCTTATTTTTTCCGCTCCAGAAAGCGAATGCCCGGGTACAAATAGTGTAACGTAGATTTGATGCTAGGAGTAAAATCAAATTACCTAACTCAGAACTACATAGCAGGTGGTATATTTACTGACCTAATAAGCACAAATTATTTTTGTCGCACATATGCGCCTAAACATCGCACGTAATTTGCTGACCTCTTCCTGAAGCAATAACCCGTCAGTGCTTTCAGAAGATCGTTCTGTGATTTTCATAGCAAAGAAGTCGGTTGATAACAACCAAATAGCAAGGGAGACTTCGGTACTGACCGTGATAAATTAGATTTCATTGGTATATCATCAAATGGAATTATGAAACTTCCATTCAGTACCCACGTACTTCGCAGATTATGTGTATAGGGATATCAGGCACGATGACGCCAAAATTCAGGGTTTCTTTTTTCAGTGGTATTGTAAGTAATATAATATACTTTCAAGTTTGTCCTCAGTCACATTTCATCATTGTTTCTGCTTGCGACGCCAGCCGATGAATGTTGTGAGTTCAGAAGCTTATCAACTGTTTCCCGCTGGAAAGCTGTTTTGAGATAGAGGAATTCCAGGCTACAGAATATTACACTACCGAGCAATGTAGGTACGACTCGTGCTCATCATATTGTTGTTCGCGTCTTTGTGCTACTTTGAGCAAGGTGAAATTAGGATAGGTGTGCACTCTCCACATTCCAAAATATAAACAAAAACTTTCGGTTTCTATAGTTTTCATCAATGATACTTCGCGATTTCGCTCAAATAAGTTTAAAAAATAATGGAACGAGTACGAAGAGGCTGAGCAGTTTCATCAACTAGCGGTTGGATGCACCCAATTAAACTTTTTGATTAGATTGCATCAAACACCTTCCTAGCTTTCAAGAAAAAATTGTTGAAAGCTACAAAACAAACATTTGATGGAGTGGATATGACAGCCAAATAATTCGTCCTGAATAGAAAAGAGAAAGTTCGTTTCCCATCACGCAGAATATTGTAAGTTGCAGGTGGTAGCTGGCTTGTAAAAGCTACACTTGTATTATTCTCGTTTGCAAGGAGAACCACTGCTGCAGACGGTAGCTTGTTTGTAAAAGCTACACATATATTATTCTCGTTTGCAAGGAGAACCACTGAGAGCCCAACCAAGAAAGCAAGAGATTTCCCAATGTTTATTGGACCATTGCCGTTTTCCGCCGGCCTGCAATGCCCTGTCACTAGCAAAATTCCCTGGCAACATTTGTGATTGCCCAGTAACATGTACTACACAAGATCCAACTGGATAAAACTGACAAGGTGCATTGTGCCGTGCATTGTGAACCATACGATGGACCTGCGAATGCTTATTGATCCACTGACCAATGGTTGTGCGTCCTACTATTTTTCTAGAAATGGAACTGAATGAGAATTGAGATGAATTGTGGAGCTGAAGGACACTGCTTGCAATCAGAAGCACTTCAAACAGCGATTGGCAGATTCTGACCCAACGGCAAAGGATGGCAAAGAAGTCACAGGCTATATGTCAATTGATCGGAGGATAAATATTTTAGACCAGCTATATGCAAACGCAAGGTTACCTGCCAGAAGTTATGTTTGAATCCAAAAAGCCAATAATTGTTTTTCAAAGAGCATTGAACCTATTGCAAAGATATGTGTGCTTCAAAAATAACCCCTCCCATGCAACCGGTGGAATTTTTGCCTACGCTTTCGAATCTGTTCTGTATGAATCGGAGATAGATGCTTTAAGTTGTTTTATGACAGGTGTGACGTTTGTATATTTATCGTACAAGTCACTTTGGATACTTTTCAATCAAAATTTGACTCATGATACCTGCTTCTCCGAAACGCCTTATTGTTCTCAAATAAGGTCAGTTATTCTGAGTAATCCCAACATCCCACTTTTTTAATCGTGCTGATGAAACAAATATAGCCCTTTGATTTGAAAGGCAAACAATACCTTCCAAGACAAGTAAGATTTGACATTAGAAACCAGGCCTTGTTTGAAACGAGTGTGGCAAACAAACGCTTGCAATCTAAATAACAAGCTGAGCGATCCAAATCACCACCCACATATCGGCTCCAACTATTGGAAAGATTGTGCGTTGCAGTCTCACTGGTTTACTCCTCTAGGTGTTTCATTTACAAATCTACTTTTGCATAAACCGACAACCTATCAATTGTATTCCGCTTTGGAAATAAGCTTGAAAAACTGCTACCACAGCCACCACCACCCTTTATCTTTCCGCTTCCTTTTAAATGACTACTAACAGATGTCTAACTGAATAATTCTGGGCCGTTTTGAGATCCAGTGGATTCCTTGTATTCTCATGAAAAGAATGCATGCAAGTTTCAGTTACACACGTAGCGTTAATAACCCTTTTCAACAGCGGCTAATGCATTTCCAGGGTGCGGCTTTTCTTCCTGAAGATTGCAGGTATTACCGTGATGAGATCCTTTCATTAGTTTTGCAAAGAACCGTACAAATGTTTACAAGGGATTCTATAAACCGACTTGAAAATTTTAGAATGAGTGGCGTAGAAATACGGAGCCACTCTATTTCTAGCTGATAGCTGTGTTCAATTCTTTTCTATCTGTTTTCAGAAATGGGATGCTATGTAGCCCAACGATCCCATTGTGTCTAAACTCGACATCTGACACAACGCAACCACGTGACTGAGCATTATACTCAATGCATCACTCAGGTGGAAATTGGTTACTCGCCTGTGCATTGAACTCTCTGGTTACTACTTCCACATGTAAACATTACTCGACTGGTGAGAAGTAATTCCTCAGAAACAGAGTCGGTATTTGTTAATGCATAGTTGAAAACTAATAATAAGTGGCAAATGGTCTTGGCTTACGCTTTTTCTGGTCGTTGATAACTGGAACTGGTTAACTGAGCTTGTCTTTCTTCAAAAACTGGCAATATTTGTGCTTACTAAAAAGTCTAACGCCGAAATAGCATGTCAAATTAAATTACTATACTTCAGTGCCGTATTTTTGCGTCCGAAATGCAGCAACCATCTTTCAACAGCGCAACTAACGTGCGCGTTATTTCAGCTTGCTTGTCGTTTTTATCCTGAGGCTGAACGTTGTTCGTCGCAAGAAAAATGCACAGTGCTCCCGAATAGTGAAAAAGAAGTCCAGTATATGAGCCGAGGTGTTCAAGCAACCACTTTGGTGGGTACCCAAATGACGTACCCAAAACTAAAAACTACGGAAAATTCAATATCAGCAGTGCCGAACGAGTGCGGAAAATGAAATATTAGAAAGACAAAAAGCATCAGAATTTGCATTTCTTAGGTTATTATGCTGTGTACGAAGAACTCGACTGATGTCAGCAGACGTAAACTGACAAGATTTAATCATTTTTGCCTACTGCCGCTCGCAAAAAGGTTGACATACTGGCACAGCACCAATAAATGGGGCTTAAGTTGTTGAAATCCTGATCCGAAATGATTAACGGGAATATACCATAGTACTGCAATTTTCAAATAAGTAGCTGCCACCTTCACGGAGTGCGAGGGTAATTAACCTGTTAAAAAATTCTGTAGAATATAAATGCACTTCACGAGTGGTTTCCAGCATGGTCTAGTGGTACATTAAGCTACCTGGTCCTATTAAGTCCATGCCTGATATATTCGATGCCGTTCGACTTAATACTTAACACGTTTTCTGTCAGAAACCGATAGCAGTCAGAAACACAGCGGATAATAAACAAGTAGTCAGAAACCGAAATCAAATTGGTACCAAATGACTAACCTCTAAAGGATATGTAAATTCAACAAACATTTAGGCTTCCAAGTAACCAGTATATGTGACTACACTCATTTTGACCATCTCAACCATCCGCAAAGAAAGACATTCCCGGGTATGAAAACTGAAGTGCTTTTTTTGCTGTAATCAGTCGCAACCAAACATCAGATACCCTGTCGTACCATGTGAAAGGAATGCATTTATTTGAAAGGTACTCGACTGACTAACCTGCGTTTGAAGCACAATGTGGGTGTTATGCTTTGATTAGCACAGCTTTGCGAAAAGCTGACACATTTCACGTCTAAGGGGTCTCTTTTCTGTCAGTACTCGAACTAGGTATCTTATCGTACAGTCGACAACGTTCAGTGCAGACAGATTTCGGCTACTTTATATATTCGGACTGCTGACTGTCAATAAACACGTATTTTTCCTTCCAGACATTGGCTAGTAAGAACATCAAACTAAAATATATGGAATCCTCTTGAATCTGTACAAACCTAAAGGCCTGTATGCAACTCAGAGCAGTGTGCACATAAGATTCAGTTGTATTTATCTCGAATCAAAAATTAGCCAGAATCAGTTTGCTTTTGTCGATGTGGGAGATACGACTTGAGATTGGGATTATGTGATTATCTGTTGTGACTTACGTGACACAAAGATACGCTAAACGCGTAAGCTGTTCGCATGGCATTTTGTGAAGGAGTATTTTCCGCACAGGTGTCCCTGTCCAAAATCTTGGTGACCAAACAAGGAGTAACTACTCAACTCATTCAAATGAGAAAAGGTTTCCCTGAGCAAAATGATTAGTACCGTAAATACGTGTCCGAACATAACTGGCATATTAAATTGTGCGTTTATAAAATTCACATAATATCGAATATCCAAGTATAATATTATGTAGAAAACGAGTTTGCGCAAAAGAGAATATACGCTAAGTCATTGCGCAGTTCAATACTAAACAATCTGCTAATCACTCGAGACATTTGCTTGAGGTGTACGCTTTCAGTACACATGTCTTGTTTTATAACACAGCACATCACAGTATTATCAGTATGGGAAGTACGCAAATCAGTGTTTGCTACCTGCTACGGAGCTCCCATGAATATAAAAGCATTTCAGAAACGAACAAACGTGCGAAACGCACGCGTAAGAACATTTTGAACACAAAGAAAGATAATGAAATATTTTAGTGCCTTTCGCCTCGTTTCGCTGCCCCGTCGTTCTCTTGTGAATGACTAATCTTGACCGTGCATCAATAAACCGCCATGTAGTATGTTTGGGCCAGACCGAGGATACAAACAGTTTAGTTCGTGCTATTTCGAAATAATTATTCAATTGATCACAAATACAACATTACTTGAAATGAATTCAAAATAGCGAAAGTTGTCACTGCTAAACTTCCGGTGTTATTGTTTCATGTTAGAGGGCTATATCTTCTGTGATCAGACAGACCTGGCCTTACCGGTTTCATTTCTTTTTCACGAGAAACAGACCACCAGAAACCTTCACTTAGTTTGATGAATTCGGTCAAAACCAGTGCTATGTGCAATGTTTTTCTACCAAAAAATGAGAGCAAAAGTTAAGACTCGTGTTAAATTTGGCCCTATCACAAGGAATCCGTTTAAGATAATGCACTCAACACAGAGTTGGTGTTCTTTCTTCCTATAAACGGAATCTCGGCTGATATCCCGTGAATTTCACATAGTCAAGGGTAACCACAAATATTTCTAGTCCTCACGGGTCAGTTAAAATATATTTTTTTGCTAATTAGCTAGGACTTTACGTAGCGTCACCTACTCTGTTTGAAACAAACCGGTTTACGACCACATATAATTGAATGCTTCTACGTGTTTATACATTATTAGAGTGAGTAAGTTCTTTGCCAATGTTTGCGCGCAATCTTCGTCTAATTGCCGGCAAAATCTGATAAAAATAAGCGCAAAATAAATCTACATGAGTGTTTGTGTGCCACTGTGACCAAAACAGACAAACTTACTCTCGGGCTTATTGGATGCATTTAATTTGAAAAATTCATGCATTTCATTATCGCTTCCCCCGGGTAACTGAGAAGACTGTTCTCACCTGCAAGGTTTACTTTAGGAGGAAAGTTTCCAGTTAAATTAAACAGAAAAATTCCACAAGAGGACTTAAGGTCTTGAATGTGCGAAATTTTGGAAAAAATTGAGTTCTTGCAAAAATTTTCATCCTGTATTTGCATGTCCCCACTGCACATCTATAATACAGCTGCTCAACTAAACAAATGAATATTGTCCAAAAGGTTGGGAAAGCCTCAGGATCAGCCTAAAAAACGTGTATCAGAATTAGTGACGACGCTAATTATATGTCGTACTGTTTTCAAGCGGGTTACTAAACAGTTCTCCTAACACTGACCTGCACTGCCACCTGACCTTCCACTACAGGGATGCCCGTACCTATTTTATCATCAACAGTGCGTTGAATCCTTTTGGTGGAAACCAGCAGCAAGTGAATGAACACACAGTGTCAAAATTTCAGTCAGATGCGATGGTGCAGCAGTATCTTCTTCACCGCTCCCGTATTGATGCCCCGCATTCCATACAAAACTACCTTCCCGCCGCTATGTGAGAACCGTACATCAACGACTTGTACGCTTTCCCATTATGCTTTTGCTTGCGTGTGTGCATACGGTTGCACCAAAACGGAATCACTGGGGCTAACCGTAGGATGATTCAGCAAGCCAAGTTAAATGTTCCCTCGTTTACTCATGACAAATTAGGCGTGCGCGTGTTAGCGATGATTCTTCTACCGTTTGACATTTTCGCCACGCGCAGATGGATGATTTTTATGTTTTTCGCCATTCCCTTCAGCTAACGTAGTTCACCCACACTACTGTTTGCGCTGTTGCCGTTGTTATTGTTCTTGATGTTTTGTCTGACAGTTAACAGAGCTGGATTCGACAAACAAATTCTATATAGCTGCTTTCATCTAATTTTGCGTAAAATATCCCGAATGGCTTACGCTGGTTTTCTCATCGCAATAGGCTTATTAACAGTTGGTCCTTAGTGTGTGCATCTGAATTTGACCCTTGCTAACGAGGCCTAAGATTATATAGTGACATGCACCTTAGTCCTAGGTGACTGAAAGCTGTAGTCGACTCTGATTTAGCGTGCAAAGTATCACTCGTTTATGTTCGTACTGTTGCACCGTGTATAGAAGAATTGTCTGAGAGCCATTTACTAGAGCTGATTGGTATACCATTGAAATTCAAACAACACATAGAACATAGTTACCGCTGGAAAGATCCGTTCTGGTAATTTTTCATCTACAATTTACAGCCAACACTCGGCCGAAGTCTTTGTGTTAATCAGCGGAAAGTTGGTTTCTACCAAACTTCTTTCTTCTAAGAGATAATGCATGACCAGAGGTTTTAATCCCCGGAGGCAAGAGGTTTGTATAACTCCACCATGTAATTAAAAATCCGCTTGCCTCTAAACGAAGTTCGAAAAATTTTAAACACTTGAGACAACTGAGTCCGTCCATTCTAGTATGAGTAACGTTGAAAATTTCCACCTAAAACTCTTCAGTAAGTCGGGCAGTTCCATTATTTCCTGCAACTTGTACTCATATTCCTAATCATCACAGTAGATAATAACAGTGTTTTGAGTCCGCTTTGAACTCCAAAATACACTTTTGGCGGAAAAGGCTGCGTATGTTACTGGAACCTATTTTGATTTCTAAACTCCCAGAGAAGCCCAAGATGTTGAGAATATTTTAATCTCATTTTTTCTGACTCCTCTTTTTTCTAAGAATAGGCAATCTGCCAAATTCAAACTTGATTAGACATTAGTTTGAGGTTTCTAATGGGTGTGCTTCATGCTAATAAGTAGTATTACGTTAAAATGTACTTGAAAGTTTTGAACGTTTGCCTCAGTAAGAAATGGAGGAGCCCGTGTGAAGTACGCCCAGTAACAATTAATACCAAAGTGAGATTAAAATGAGCTTTATTTGAATTCTGCTAGCAACTGTTTTCATCTTAAATAAATCTCATTCAGTGGGGCCAAAACGCTGAGGCGCAGATCGTTTTCACCCCAGCCTCACCAATAACTTTGTCAATAGTCTTGTCACCTGCACCCAAATACTTCACGCTTTTTGTCAGTAACTGTCCTCATTAGAAAATATTCACGCGATATTTATTCGATATATCGGTTGAATGTGAGCCTGGTTTGCAATTAAATTTTCATCTCGACTAACTGTTGATGAAATCTCTCTTGAAAACCATTTTCATCTCATTTTGCTGTAGATATGTGTTACATTGCGGAAACATGAGAGCCTTTATACAGTTGTCAAACGCACACTATTTTGCAAAAATACAACACTTTGTACCACCAGCGCGCGATAAGGATATACGGTAATTCGTTCGAACACTGCACAGAGAGAAAGAAATATTTAAATGTACAGGCAGAAGGCGGAATAATCTATGTTTGTCTGAGTGACGTAAGTTCAACATGGCTTTTGTCCAAGAGGCCTGCGGAAGCAAATTTCTAGCAGGCCTACACCATGAAATCCAATTCTTCTGTCCTAAATCTGCACATAATGGATAACTCCTAGTATGATATTTACTGAGTGTTTATTCCGAGGAATCTATTATCGAGTACAACTGTGCGACCCGTATATTTATGGCAATTTGCCACAAAGCTCAATTTCCAGGTTCTCAAATGCTCTGGAGTATGAATGCAGAATCGATCAAAAAAACTCATACAAAATCCCCTGGATTCCTAATAACCTCAAATTCTTGCATCACTAGCCTTTTCCATATTTTATATCTTGGTTCATTCATCCGTTGAAGTACTTACTTAAAACATTGAAAGTTTGATCACCGTTTTAAAGGCCACAAATGCCAATTAGGAGCCTTCACGTAGCTGCTGATCATCCTGTTCATTTTGCTATAGGCCAACCTCACTTTCTGTTCGTAACGATTTTACCGAATGACATGATTCGTCTCCCATGATGTTTATAGTGGATGTAAATCACAAATTTTTGTGCCCACCAATCGATAAAAATCAGAACGCAACCTGGTTGCCACAAATAAAATTAATAAAAACGTTGTTCCTTGCTTTGAAAAGCAGTCATCACATACCATGTTATTTAAGGATCTCAATAATGCAAGTCACTGTGAGTGTGGTAGCCTACGGCAGCTATACCAGAACAATGGATTAACTATGCGCAACATTGTTGATTGTATTCAGTGTTTAGGTGGGTTGTGTCGACTTACGCTCTCATGGTCGGATAATACAGAAGTTAAACAATGACTGAGATACATTAAGTAAAATAATAAAGCAATAATTTTAAAAACCTCGGAATGTACGCTTACGGTGCCTTCTATGAACCAACCACACCAACACCGATGAGAATACTGTTCAACTGAAGTGAGTAGGATGCTCAGCACGAATTAAAGCGAAGAGGTCACAAGCTGGCTACATGAGCGTGGGAGGATGAAACTAGGAACACGATGTCAAGGCCGAAAAGTGCTCGAGTGGTTAATGAAGGTCGAATAACGGTTGACGCTGGGTTCTAAATCAAGAGATAATTTCAAAAACCTCGGAATGTACGCTTACGGTGCCTTCTATGAACCAACCACACCAACACCGATGAGAATACTGTTCAACTGAAGTGAGTAGGATGCTCAGCACGAATTAAAGCGAAGAGGTCACAAGCTGGCTACATGAGCGTGGGAGGATGAAACTAGGAACACGATGTCAAGGCCGAAAAGTGCTCGAGTGGTTAATGAAGGTCGAATAACGGTTGACGCTGGGTTCTAAATCAAGAGATATGAGCATAAAACAAAGTGTAAAATAAAGAATCCCGTTGTAATGATGTAAAAAAATTAGGGAATCAACAAGTTACTGAGAGTCTGTAGCCTGAACTTTAAGGGATTCCCAAATTGAACGCTTTCCTACACTGTTGGAACGCATTTCTAATGGGCACAGTAAATTTTTGGAGTAGTCATACAGTGGCATTTACAGCGTTTTCAAAATAAATAAAGCACAGTGTATCCTTTCATTAGGCCAACTACAGAAGTCTTTGCAGCCTTTGTGATTTCGAAATTCTGGATTATCTCTGGGTAACCTTGGAAGTTACCCAACCTTGAAAGTTGGAAATTTTGCATGACATGTACTGGTTTAGTTAGATCAAGAAAGATATCATGAGTATCTGAGTGTGGAATAAAATTCGTATTAAACATCAGCTTTGATTCGCGCTGCAAATAATGCAAAACCCTAAGACGTCTCACGTAAATCCACACTGAATTAGGGCTTTTAAATCAGCAAATCTGCATGAAGTGATTTGCTTAAGCATTTTATCAATAAATGCATGATTTAAAGGGGCAGAAAATAAATTAGTTGACCTTTGTGAGAAGTTTTCCGAACTCAAGCTCAGCCAGAGAGCATGGAGGTCGTAGACTTCTTTTTGTCGTCTATTTCTGCCAATATTTTTGATGCGATGATGCCAGCATGTTGGGAAACATTGCGACAGAATGCCGAAACCGTTCTCCTTGATTTCATGTTACCTGCAACGTGAGGCTTTGGAATCGTCCGTCGTGGTTTAATTCTTTAAAGAGGTGTATGATATGATAACCATTATGGTAACACTCTTCTCAGAGGAAACTCTAGAATGTCAAGTCACCTGACCTTGACATAGGATTGCACTGATCCCAACCAACTCACCAGGGTTTTTCCTCCTTTTTGCTTCAGTATACTGCATTCGTGTCTTACTGGTAAACTTTGGTGTACGTAGTTTTGGACATATCCAGAGTTAGCACCGTTGGTTGTAATACCAACTTAGAGATATTAGCAGTTTAGTCTTTTTGTTTACATTTCCACAACCGAGGGCAAGAGAAAAAAACAAATTTAAAATAAGGGTACAGGCCAGCTTATGAATGGTTTACCCAAGGAGATTGGAAATACCCTGTATATCTGGATCATTTAGTAATAAAAGACCATGTCTGAAGTCATCACACGTGCCCTGATTGGTTGAGTCCTGTTAAAAGATTCTTACGCCACACGAAAGCCTTTTATGATTCCACGTTGCTTTTACGCCGTTCGGCTGATCAGCTTGCTGTGGAACAAAGAAGAGTGGCTCGACAAACATCTGGACGATTTCGATCTTCAGCCTATTCTTGAAGTCGTCACCTTTGCACATCTGAATACTCTCTGAATGAAACAAACCTGGTATGCATTACTTCGTTGCTTTTTAGTAAGTCAGGGTATCTCACAATATACCAAATTAGATCTTGCTCCCCCAATAAAAAGCATCATTTTCAAGCATAAGAGAACTGTGAAGTAAAATATACGTTGTCTGGCATTCGTTTCACACATATGACCAAACGTAACCTCCCTGATCTTTAGGCTTAAAACATTTGTGATACATTATCCCCATCCTAGTATACTTTATACCAAGAATGAGTTATACAGACCACAAAGGTCAGTTTGCACACGACTCGACCATTAAACAAGTTTCGATTTAACTCTGAGGCATCGCTTGCATATTTCTTTGTGATAAAACCGAGTATTTTAAACAGTATAAATCTTATAAGTGCTTGGTGATAGTGAACAATAAAATCGTTGTGGGCTTCATTAATTTAGGAATATGTCACAATACGAATATTTTGGACGAATTCTGACGCAAAAGTGATGGATTCGTGTACATCACAATTAGATGAAAACACATGTTGTTTACATGCGTTCCGGCTTTCCAAAAAGATTGCAATGTAAACAGACGGCTCGGTTAACACATTTTGGTGCTGTGACGTTGCGTTTTTGTAGAGCACATCAACAGAGTATTATTGAACCATTACGCTGGCTCCCCTCGTCAAAATCATCCCACGACCACGGCAGAATGAGGTTCGTTTAATTGCACGAAATGAATTCCTTTGGATTGTTCATAGCCACAAATGCAATGACATAAATAACTCTCAGTTGTAAAAACCTTGGCACCATACAATCCGGCCTTGATTCTAACAACCAGATGGTAATCACATACTGATAAAGTCCGCTCTTATCAGGTTGTTCACGTGACCACAACCGAAAAATGTGGGATATTCCAATGCTATCTTTTGCCTGCACAACTCTGGTTGATTACAGAATTGTGGACCTGCCTTTTATTTGTGTTTCAAGACGATTTTGGGCAAGTGGAATCCGTGCAGCATGCCAGACTATAGGTTCATTCTAGAGTTGTTCTTTACAGCCGTGATGTATCAAAAATTATTGCGTTTAATTAACCTCTAGATTTTCTACAAAAATTGGCCTTTAAAGATGGCATCAAAAAAGCTAGAAGATGGTGGCGTTTTCCAACTTCACTTATGTGGTAGCATGAGGAACTAATGATCTTCGTTGATCATTGGACCAGTGACTGATCTTCACTGATTTGATCTGATAGAACACCTAGGTGGTTTGCCAAATAAAAATTATCCATCCGTTGCGGGCTTGGAGAAAGAATCACACTTTATAGATCATTAGAAGCAACTTCTCAGATTTTTTAAGTAAACGTGTGGTCCCGTGATCTACGACATGATGTCTTCCAGCAAGTAATCATGCCAACAAAATACCTAGTCTACCCGATGAATGTCATTAGGAAACCAAGTTGTATTTGTCCCTAAGAATTTTGGGAGTTGACCAACTCTGTTTCAGCGAAATACACTAATTTGCAATCAAATTAGGTTTTGCAACCCAGTTGAATCTCTCGTTTGTGATGAGTCCCAAGAGGGGCTAAACCGTTCGTGGGCTTTTGAAGAGTTTTCAGCAACACTATGAGTAAAGCACTAGCAATAACTCTGTTTCACCCTTAATGTAAGGCGGTTTTTGTTGGACGACAGAAATATACCGAGTTGTGTACTATTGAGGAGCAATTTTGGAGCTAAATATGGCTTCAAAAGAAGTTCTTAGCAGTTCATTCTGGTTTGTTTGATCGAAAGTAAACTCGAAATAAGGAAGACTCTCTTTATGAAACTGCACTGTTGGAAGGTGGCAAACGGTTTGACAGATGTCAGTTTTCCCATGCTTGGCCGGTATGTGGCCATTGTTCTAAGGCCTTTTTGTCTCACTGCCGACCTCATTATTTGAATCTCTGTCCACGCACGCGATTCATCACGCTCTGCTTCGTTGCAGATTAGAGCCAACAAGGCGTGGTCTGCTAAAATTTAAGAACTTGCTGTTCAGAGAATATCATGTTAACAGAACAAAAACTATATAGCCAAAGATGCGCAATAATACTAATACATTTCCACACGAAATAGATTTGGCTGCCTTGTATAGAAATGTAAATCGCTTGATTTATCATGCCTGAAATGATTCACCATGATGAGTAATGTACAGACGTTCATGGACATCACTACGTCCAAGTCACTAGCAGGGATGGAGCATGTAGAAGTTTCGCGTGGAAGGTCAAGTGATGAAGCTCCGTTTCTTGCTATTTATTTATAGCTGTCTGCCTTTCTCCTGTTAATGATCTGATGATAACGGTTGTGTATGGCCAATGGGTTTCTACACCCGATGAATAGATATTTGTACCTTTCTTTTGCACAAAGATTCAATGAAATTCGAAACGTTAAAGAATCTGAGATGTTAGAAAGTAGCAGTAGTAGTAGTGAGAATAAATATTTTTAGAATTTCATTGATTTTGGTGTCTCAGATGCCTCGTTCCGAAGAAGAAAATTCCACACAGAGTTTGCAAAAAGGTACATTTTCACAGAATAACAGGCGAGGTTGTAAATAATGACCAACTACAAAGAAATTGGTTCCTGTTAATGGTGGTCCACATATCTTAGAAGCGTTAGATGCACGTTTTATAATGGTTTCGTAGCCACATTTTAGATGGACTGTACAGTCCTAGAAACTCGCATCTCTGCTTCTTCTCTCAATTTTTTCTTACTGGAGTGATTGTTCACAATGACCAGTAGCCCGGAGGAAAACAAATCCTTGTATAACTTAAGCAATCAGCATTTTGCCAGCAATTGTTTTCTCTCTTTGCTGAGCAATAAGTCCAATATTCCCGCTTGTGTCTGTTCATTTGTTATTTTAGGAAACGTACTCACAAAAGATGCGTTGTTATTCGTGAAAAAACCTTACAGCATTTAGGTTTTGATATTCCTAATAGTGTGTTTGGAACTACTTGCAAGCTTGTGTAATTAACCTATACGATGCCTGTGAGCACTCAGTGGAGCCATAACGTTACGGAACATTTTGGGTTTATGAGCTTTTAATTTGATGTATGCACTCATAAGGGACAAACAAAGCGCTCAATATTCTTCCAGACTAGTTAAACGTGCGCAAAGCATCCTAATATACAGACAGTTCTAACTGTAGCCAAATAAGTTTCTCCTCGCATGAACTGAATTTCAGTTTTATAGGTTTGTACCGGATTGGCAGGTGGCTAACAAGTCACAATGTAGCCGTGACCAAAATCGTTTCCAGGGTGTTCTTGTTCCGTACCATTTGATCGGTGGGACAATCGTTGTGATAACTTTTGGCCAACGGCTAGCCTACCTGTACTCGCATTTACTTCGCCTTTCTGCTTGCTTGTTGTAAAATGTCTGTTTTTTGCTTGTATTCACACGTTTGATTTAGACCGTTATGATGTTGTTTGCAGGAGCAGATGCGAATGACAAAATTGTCATGATTGATGTTGCGTACCTGAAAGTGAATATCATGCACGAATGAGAAACGCATATGGTAAAATAAAAAGTTGGACTAATAGATAACAGAAGCTGTCATGTTGAAATACGAATTACCTAATTTCTTCGTAAAGTTTTACCGCCTGAACTAAAACGGAAACATAAACTATAAAATTACTAGCATTTTTCCATACAAATTTGAAAACGGTCCCTTGAGTAATACCATATTAACCAAACATAGGAGTTTGGCGTTCAAGAAAACAGATAGAAAAAAATCAGCAATATGAATCGAAATACCGCGTTCTCAGTTTCCAAAATGTCACCACAGCACCTTGTAGGCCCGTGGTATGCTCCAAATCTTGGTATTTCATAATAGATCCCGTCTCTGTCCAGCAATGCTTCCAAAAGAATGTTTTCTCAGTGGTGATGGTAGGACTTCTCATTCAACTGTAATAGTTCAACCTGAGATATAAAGGATTTTGGGTTTCAAAATCCTGTGGAACCAATGGCACACGTTGCAGTATGAAAACGTTTCAACCTCAGTTACAAGTGTGTGTTTTCTGGCATCTGGGTTCAATACAGCAAAACGCATTTGCTACACGTTTTCCAAGATAAATGCGCTGGTAGACAGCCATAAATGGTATGCGTGTTTTGCTGCGGACAAATGTCACACTAAAGTCCTTCCCTATAAGATGTGATGCCCGGATCATCAATTTCTGCCTGTCCGCCACAGAGCACTTAAAAGACGGTCGGCATATCTATTTTTCCAGGTTAACAAATAAGTGTTACCATATTAATAGACAATTTTTCGGGGATAACCACCTAATATCGTCGTTTGTCTTGCAACACTGATGGAGTTCGGCAAGGGAATAAATTTGCTATGAATTCTGAATAGTTAAACGGCCACATTCCAAATTTACAGACGAACAATTCGTTAATGAATAAGTCTAACCAAAAATTGGCTTTGGTCCCATGAAAATCCTAACATTTTTAGTTCAGTGACATTTATTAGCACAAGATTTACATGCTAAATTCGTATACCAAATACCCAGTTTGTACATCCGACTTCATTTATCTTTTATATGCAAACTCTTTATAAGTCCAGGTCTAAAATAAAGATTATAAGGTTTTGATGTGCTCGGCAAAGGTGACTGAAGTTATTCTGTAATTACTCAATATTACTCTCTGACACACATCGATCGTCACAACCAGGACAGTTACTTGGTCGTTGTTGGATGAGTCAGGCACAACAATCACATAGCTCAAGTGTGAACAGGTTCGCCTGTTCAGACGTGATAATTCAGATGCGTCCAACGTGCGTTGGTGGAGTAGTGGTTACACGCTCGCCTCGCATGTCAGATATCCGGGGTTCGAATCCCGGCACGGCTATTGGATATGCACTGCTGAGGACCTCTAATAAGAGCGAAACTCGAGTCCAGTGCTTCACCGGAATAATTACGCCAGAACAGGAAAACGGCCGTTCAAACGAGAATGGTGTGGCTATGAACAAAATACCTATCNCCCCCCCCCAAAAAAAAAAATTGCATACATGATTTATTTGAAACGTTACGAGGATTAAGGGGCGTGTTTTCGTTTGCTTGAAGCAGAACAGTAGGTGACAAACCAGAAGACAGAGTATCTGCTTACATATTGCTCCATTACCACTATTAATCTTATAAGGAAATGCCTAATTCGATACACCGGTTGATCGAACTAGATCCAATTTACGCAGTTCTGTGTGTAAAAGACCAACCTCAAACGGAACACTCAGGCAGGGCCGAATATTGGATTCACGAACAAAGAAACAAGGAACTCTTTGGAGTTAGATCCTTCCGGGACTCGGAAGGACAAGGGTCACTCCAGCATCGACCAGATTATGATGGCAGGGGGCGCCAAACTCAAAGGTTATGTGGGTGTCAGCGAATGAAAACACAGGATAACAGGGCAACCAATGAGACCGCCCGACCAAACAACTAATCGAGATCAAAGGTCATCCATGGCTAGCAGCACGTATATTAACACACCCGTAACACTACTCGACGCACCACGTTTGCAACTACGCACCACAATAACACAATGACGATGTCACCTCGATTGGTGATGGAACGTTTGCAATCGTAATGCCCAACTTAGCGAACAAGCCAACGAATAAACGAAACTAACATACTGGAATTACCTTATATAAATTTGGAAAAAGTGCAATGCTTCTCTGAAATCTGACAGTAGTTTTGTGCAAGCAAGTAGGTCTTGTAAAGCAAAAAACTGCTGTTTCTGCACAGGATTTCCCAAAATATCAAGTTGCCTTGAAGCTCTTGGGCAGTTGGCTGCACTTACGTAGCTGAATTAGCCAAGCATCAAGTTTCTATTGGCTGGCAAAATGAAAAACGAAAAAGTAACATTACCCAATACTCAGAGGTAAAGTAGTTCGGGGCGAATATCGAATAAATGCCAACAAAACTTCACATACTGATAAGACTGCCGTATTTATTGAAAGCGTTTTCTGTCCCACACGTGAAGATTTTGAGTTTTTTCAGAATACCGGTACTCAGATAATAAGCGTACACACTGGCGCTTCTCTACTGATAAGATGGTAAGACGTGTTAATACTAGAATCCTCGAATGTGGCATGATAAACTAACAAACATATCTATTCTGTTAGTGACTACCGAGTTAGAAATGGTTCTATTAATTTTTGAGTTCAGAGTGGTAAAATTGTTGCACATGAGAACAAAACTGTGGTTCGCATCAAAAGAACGAATTTCAGTGCACATCAAAACATTAGCAAGACAAGGGTGCAAGTGAGATTGTGTGGTTACCTAGTCAGCCAAGAGTAATGAAAGGTGAACAAAAGTAAGGCATTCTTGGCTTTTTTTCTTTGCGAATGTGATTTGGCTCTCTAAGTGTGGATGAAATGTGTAGTACTGTTTGTAAGAGGTACAAGCTGGTTGATATTGTATGAAATTAAGGCATTCGGATATAAAACGAGTAAATTACATGGACCGACTGAGGGAAAAGGAATGTTTCCTTTACAGAAGATTGCACTACAGATGGCTTCCACTCGAGCACTTTTTTAAATGTCACCAACTAGTGTTATTGAGATTCTTTTGCACATTAATGGATGTGTTGTCAGCCGCTGGACTAAATCGTACTAACGTGTGCCGTGTACTGTTTGAACAGTACATCGCCTTGACGCCTCGGCGGTCATACTGTATTAGGAACGTTATTGAGACGTTATCTTACATGAACGTTCTTCCTACAGAGGCCAGTCAAAGTCTACCTGAGAAAGGGTTACGGCTGTAGAGCTGCGTAATGTATGTACAAGGTTAGCACAGACATGTTTTGAAAATGAGACAGACATATCTACAGTTAACCATAACCGTTGGCATGTATTGTTTTATTATTTATGGACGAATAAATATGTTGATAGCTAATAACAAAAAAAATACAGTATTGCTAAAGCCAACAACACAGACTTGTTAGCTCTTATTTTCCTGGGCGATAAGTAGAACGCATACTGAATAAAACAAGCAGTTATTTATCAAACCGAGCAAAGGCACAAGATTAAATTTTGTCCTTCAGTAGACCCAGAACATTCTTCTGAAAAAACAGTTTCAAACGAAAAGCATCAAACGGTCGTTACAATAGCTCAAAAATGTGTTACCCTGTTGGACAGAATGTGTACAAGAGTTTTTCAAAGCCTCCAGTTTCCTTGGGTTTTTTTTAACTTTTTCAATGTTACCACACAGAGTGTCTGTAGCAAGTGTTGTCTAGATGTATCGTGGACTTCAAAATAAATGGATATACAAATCTACAAAATCTACCAATCTACAAGTCACGTTGTGACTGTGAGAATAAAAATCATAAAAATCAAGTCATTGGACAAATGTAAAACTATGCGTCTGCTACAATTTTGGACAATAGTTGACAAAATCATTGATCGCGATCTTGGCCAACTCGGTGGTAATTATCATTTACTGATGCATTTTGCTTTAAGCTGCGCTAAATATTGACTCATGTTTGTCAACTTAAAGACTGTGCACAAGTTTGTTTCATGTTATGTGAATGAAAAAGCATACGTATGTTCGCTTGGCCGGAAAATGCATAAGAAAGTTTCCTCCAAGTTACCCGCCTCGGCTACAGACATGAATGCTTATCCAGTAATTGTTTTGCTGATAGTATAAAATAAATCCAAAGATACATTTTGTATACTATTTTGCCCTCCAACTGGAGTAGATCCACACCAAACGGCTAAGGGGCAATGTAGATTTTTCAAGTATCTTAGGAGTACAGAATAAAAGCCTAACCCACAGTTTAGTGTTTGAAATGTAACCTACTGTGCCATAAGCGGCTGACCAAAAGTCAGACTGATTTTTGGTGCAAGCAGCTCAAATAAAGGATCGTTCACGTGGGGAATGGACCTTTAATCTGGAAAGTAGTCATAGGAGGAGGCAGTCGACAAGTGGCCATGTGGCATTGAAATTTCAGGTTTCAAGAACGAAAGGTGACATCTTTTCTATATGTGGGCAAGCTACACTGCTAATCAGCCACTCTTGGTAAGATGGCCAAGTATACAACTAAGAGCTTAGGAATTACTGATTTTGAACGACCTGGAGATTCGGGGGGAGCGCGCTGCTGATAATTCTCAATAACGATGAAATGGCTTCACTGTTTCTCTCGCTTGTTGTCACAGACTCGTTTCACTTACAGAATGACGTCACGATGGTGACGTGCCCTGGAAAAAAAATTAATTTCTGCTCGTCCTTTAATTAAAAACATTCACTTCATTTAGCCATGTTTTGGCTGGATCCTCCCATTACGATATTTTAGATGATATCACGTGCAATGTGAGTTATTCTCTCTCCCGGGCTGTAAAAACTAAATGATATTGCAGAAGCCTTCAGAGAGTTCACACAACGTTTATTCCTCTGTACGTTAAGTCAATCTACACAGAAAAACCGAGTGACGCTCTGTTTTGCCTAAATGCCGGTAGACCGCCCCGCTTATTTTCTGGCAAGCTCTCGGGCTTAAAATCGCAGTTTTGATGAAATGGCGAAATCCATACACACTTGAGAAGTCAGCTCGACACTTTTGGCATTCGGCGTGCCCTTACAGGCTACGATAAAATTTTATCCTTAATTTATAGACATTGAAGGTTGTCACATTCGTTCCGGATGAGGACAACTTTGGTCTAACCTAATTCTGCTGTCTGGTTTGCTTTCATATATCTGAGACCGACAGCTGTCCAGACTAGAAGCATTTAGACCAACCAAAAAAAATCCAAAATTTACAGAATAAGCTTCTAAAAAATGGAGAGCCCTGGTTGAACAACCAACCGTGCAATTATTTGCAATTTCACTCAGTCAATCCGCCAAGTCTTAGTCTTTCACACGCATCCTGCAGTAGTTTAAATGTCGTTCTGGGTCGAAATCAAGTTTCTGCCGACGTTTCAATTGTATACTTTGATCCACATCTAGTCAATCATTCTGGTAGATCTAACTGCTCTACTTTATCTACCAAAGAAATCATATGCCTAAACAGTTGAGTGAAGTAATGTTTACAGCTATCAATACTTAGAGCACATTCGTTCTAAGTAACTGCTGTTAGAAAAGTTAGGTGGAAGCGGAATGTGGATTTGTCATGGCTTAAAAAGATTTAAGATGACACTGTCCAATATGCTCTGGTATACACTAACAAACACAAAGTCAGTTATAACCAGTTGACGATGATGAAATAAAACGGCGCCGTCGGGATTAATACGGAATTTACGGCTTATCTTGGCTAGCACACTCGGTTTATACTTCAACGGTACAGTATTTATTAACTACGGTTCCTATTTTCCCGTTGCTTGCAAACTGTTCAAGCTGATCTTCAAGCTTCATGTGAAGCAAAGCTTTAGCCACCGTGAGAAAAGTTTGTCCACTCATCAACTTAAACAGGTTGTTTACTGGAGTGCTCTGAAGCCGTCACTTTGTTATGGAGACAGGTAACCTATCTGCCGCTTATTTTAGCAAGCAAACTTTATCTAAACTGTTAGCCATTTTTTGCATTTTACTTTATGAGACGACATTTTGAAGTGCTTGACAAGCTTCGATCCTGGATTTATTGATTGTTCAGCAGTTTACGCCAAAAATACCTGTTTTCTTTCCTAAAGGAGACGTTTAAGCCATGCAGAATCTATAGGCCCTGCGTCTAGTTCACGAGGTTTTCATTGTTTTCTCACTTTATGCTGCACGGTGCCCTTTCACTAACGCACATAATTTATCGTGACAGGTATGTTCCACCGCGTCCGTTTGCATCCAAATTTGCGTAGGTTTTGGCAAAAAGGAAGCTTCCAGTGAACAATGCCAATCCATGGACCATAGCGTGATCGCATACTAAATCTTTGCAGGAATGTCCAAAGAGCTTACTAAAACGCGAACAAGCCTAGTCAGTACTTTTCATGGCCTAGCTTTTAGCATTTCTAATAAAGTTTAAGAATTTCTTTAAGAATACTCTTGAAATAAAACCCTGGAACAATACACCATGCAAAAACTAACTCCAAATATTTGAAGACATGCTAAAAGCTGCAGAGATTTCGTCTGGTTAGTGGCTTATAAAGCCTGAATAGATGTTTACACTAGACCTACAGTATAAATTTTGTGAGAAAATGTCAAAGTTTTGGTGAGAGGAGAGTTAGAATAAGTCCGTAATTAAGCCAAAACCTCTACGCCAGTCACAAACCCGTCGATGTCTCATTGATTATTGAGACTCTACCCTGCCCGCATATAAACATTTTTGAGAAAACAGAATATGAGTGGTTTATGCCAGCGGTTTTCGTAGTGAACATACTTCCGCAAGATATTAGCTCAAAACCTAACGGAAGCCGAAATCAGAATTAGAAACACGTTTGGAAAATAACAGCTCAATATGAAAGCTAATATTAGGAAAGTAGCACTTCCCAGTGGCACGCTGTCATCTGTTAAGATCAACACAATCACCTGAGAGTTCCTGTAATTCATAAACAGACAAAAATCCCATTAAGTCCTCTTGTACTTACGCAGATTTATCGTACTGCACAAATATTCAGTGATCACACGACGTCTTGAATCCCATCCGGCGCGTTTTATCTCCACTTCTCTGAAACCAATTTTTACTTAACAGAATTTGCGGGACAATTTGGTGTCCATTGCCAATTATATTGACATGCTAGTCAGAAGCATTTTGTCATTTCCAGCAAAAACACAACTCTGTGTATCCTAGCGGTCTCGTCTCCTTTTGGGAGTTTTGCTTTCAGATCAACTAGTAAATTGGCTGTGAATGGTCAAGTCGGAGAAAGCTACCTGGTGTTGGTTTGTGGAATAAATGGAAGGCCATTTAATGGGGCTGCTTCAAAAACAGTTCTATCTGTGGTTACTTGGTAGAAACCGTTCTATATGTCGTTAGAATCAGACATTCAAAGCCACTGTTAATCGTCCGAACTTCCTTTTCCCAAATATCAATATTTCCAGCGAGAGTGGAAAGAGTAGCACTATGATACTGCTGCATGTTCTGCTTGCGACACGCCTGGACGACCGAAGCGTTAGGTGAAATTCCACGTTGATCTGACATTACATTCACTCCCCAGTTTTGAGCCAGTTGCGCACTAGTAAGATGTTTATTCTGACGTGCACACTGATTAGCACCCGGAAGTATCGAATAGATCACTGACGGTCTCTGCAATAAGAACTATATGGAAAATGGAAAAATGGGACTAGCAAAATAAATAGAGGTGAAACAGCAAAAATGCTCGCTCACATAATATTCAGTATTTAAAACAACCACATGGTTGCTACTGTGTTAACAGAGTATCTCTGGCAGAAACAACAAATTCTTGAAGAAGTAACAAGACAGATTCTGCTCACGCGGATTATATTGAAGATATAAATTTCTCAGAAAAAAGTTTCATGCTAACACCACTTGGATGAAAAATTTGGCTGGCAAAGAAAACATCAAAATATCCTAATATTGAAAAAAATTATCCAGCGAGTTATTTATCCAAGTAAACACATCTTATATTATATGATTCCGTTTCAAATCATGTAGAATTAACGTTACTCATTATGATTCACTCTATATTCTGTCTGGCGTTTCAGTGTTTGAATTCTTTTGCAGCACACAAATTGGTTATCGCATTAAACAAGCAAGTCATTTTTTAGATGTAATTGATGGATAAATTTTTGCAACAATCAGGATACCGCGCTAAATATCGCTTTGTTTGACTAAAAAAAAGCATTTAGTGTTACTATAAAAGGTTGAGTTAGACAATGTAAAATTTCAAAATAAAATTCCTAAATAAACTATCTTAAATTTACTAACAGTCTTGCATTCTGCAAAACATTTACTCAGTTTTGTATGGTAGGAAATATAATGAGGCCGAATTCCATGTTACTTGAACTTGTTTGGCACTACCTGGCTGCAATTAGTTCTGGTTGGCAGAGTGCGTGACGTTTTGGATGAAACATGTTCAATCTTCCGTAGGCATCATTTTCCCAATTATAAGTATGAATATGGTTCCTTCATTCGCTGTCGCTGAAGAGTGCCTAATTCTCATTAAAAAAGAAACTAACCTGGAGGTAATAGACTACCGATAATGCGTCCAGTAGCAAGCTTATGAAAGGAGTATTGGCTGTCGGCAAATTCATGGTATTTCGGATTGCCGCTTTTATTTTTGTTCAAATTCAACACCGCTGTTTCAAGTAAGAAATCACTGTAAATTGTTGACCATATTAGTAATTATCATAAATAATTCACCAGCATATTTTTGCTGGTTAGTTTGTTGTCCTCAAACTTTTAAAACTTTTAAGCCAATTTTGAGTGGCCGCAGTGTATTACAGCTGTTTTATGCTTGTCAGCAATTATCAGCATTATGCAAAACCGCGAAGAGTTCTGAACCCGCGATCTCCCGGCTGGTGGACTCGAACAATTAACAGTTCGGCCACAGGCGACTGATCAACAGCGTGGTCAATTTGCACTCGCGAGGAGAATGCGCCACCAGTTCATCACTCACGAGGGCTAGATCCTATGGTTATGCTAAAATCCACATTTGTTCACGATCCAGAAGGGCTTTTCATCACTCCAATACGCCGCTCGTGACACTACTTCAAGTGACTAAAAAATTGGAGAGCAAATTGGGTGAATTGGTTTTCAACTCAAGCATACGAAACCATCAAATTGTGAGCTGCTTCAACGAGAACCAAACACTTTCTCTTGTTATCGACGTATTTTTCAGAGACCAAGCTATCCAACTTTTATTTTGAAACCTTTAGCATGACATGCACACCACGATCATTACCCTTCTGATCCAAAAGGTTACAGTCAAACGTACTTTAAAACGTTGACCTAACTAATCTGAGGCCTAAGTTTTCCACTAAAATACTGGCCAGTAATTTGCCATAATTACCATTTTATCTGTACCACATATACTTGCTATTCTAAACGTACAATTCCTGACCAAATTATTTTAAACGTAAAAAGAAAATGAACATGCTTGTAGCATGCTTCATCTGAATTTAATCGCAAAACAAACGCTCTTGAAATAAACCTAACATTTCGCTCCTACCAACAATCACCTGCTCCATCTCAACATTGATTAATTATTCACTAACGATTTCGACGAAAAATCTATGAGAACAAAACTAATGCATTTGAATTAAAGTAAAATTATCCAACGCTCTTCCGCTATCAAATCATACAGGATGATCGTTGCGTGACTGGCGCGTTTCCTTTTTTCTGTCTGGAACATCATACAAATGCAGAAATTCGCAAATTAATTCAACTACGGCAATTTATGAGAAAATAAAGCAGAGTATTTATGCCGATTACAATATTAAGTTACTTCAAACAGCAGACAATGAGAAAACGAATGGATTTCGAGATTCTTCCTAAGGCTCAGAAACAGATAGACAAAAGCATTTTGTTTCTATCAGACATTCGTTTTCTACGCCTTCAACTACAAAGCATTACGTCCAAGGATGTGCAGAATGAAGCTGAAAACCAATTAAATGAAATCCGTTCATACGTCAGGCTACGTCAAACCAACCTACTTATTCACACAACCACTGGCGTTGATCAAATAGCAACGCGCTTCGATAGATTTGACGAAAAGTATATTTTTATTTTCTTAATTCGGTGCGCATCGTTTTGAATTATGCTTATCCCCAATTCGGTGGTGGCAAAAGCCATGGTTGATTGATTTTAATGACAGGTCTTACCAACGTTTGCCCCAACTGTTCCTTGCGGTGATCCTTGGCGATCCAAAACTGCTCTGCGATGGTGTCGGTTAGTCTTAATTCCACTCTTGATAGCTAAACCGTTACGGAAATTCGCCTTGAAGGTTAAGCGATGCTCGGCCAGAAATATCTAGTTAAGCACCTTACCGTACTTCGTACTCACCTCGATCTTAGTTTTGTAAAAGGTTTTCACCAAATTGTATCTCAGAATTCAACGTCCACTAACTCCTCTGACCAGTCAACTCTCGTTCAATACCCCAGACTCTACTGTAAATGTGTCTGCAACGCTTAATCGAATGGCTCATCCTAAAAGACAGACATAGACCGAAGGTTCTAACCTGTTGCCCACCCAGAAAAACAGGTTGCTTCCAGAAATCACTCATTCTCCACAGCCGAATTCTTCCTCACACTGCAGCAGCCAAACGGGAAGCTTCTATTCTGACCAAATTGGCTTTTCGAATTTCTTATTTTTTATCCTTCACGGATATGTTTTAACTTGATTTTTCCGGAGTAAAAAGTAGTTTAGTTTGTCTGTTAGAACTTCTTTGCCTTTATTCCAAAACCACCAACGGCAAGCTAGTAAATTACATCGTTTTCAGGCATTTTGATACTTTTGATGAACTTTTCAAGCTGCCTTGTGTTTGCACAGCAACATTTCAACATCACCTACAAACTATGGAATCAAAGTCCGTAAACAGTTATGTTTACAATCGCTCTAATTTATCTTTGGACCGTGAGTGTGCCGTAATTTTTTGTTGGGTAGTTGTCTCGAATGTCTTTCACTTTATATCACACTCAAATGCATCCCAAAATTTTACGTGAAGCTTCTTTTGTGAGCTGGTAAGCGCTTATCCTGCATCAGGCTTTCCTTTACCTGCCTTAACTTGTGCGTAACTTTGAACGCTGCTGCACACAAGCCATTCTCCACTTCCAGTCGGAAAACTCTACTGATTTGGCAATCAGGACCAATCATGCAACATGAGAAAATGTATAAAAAGAACTGCAAAGAAAACCGCCTTCAAAAGCCTTTGCTTCGATTTGTAATATTTGACGCTTTGGTGAAAACACAAAATAACTTTGCCATCAGCGAATGTTGTGTAGCGCAGCTTTCATCTGATCTAAACTTTTAAAAAGTTATATTTTGAACGTTTGCTTTATTTCTAATTTTGCCCACTCAATGTGATTGTTTCTGAGTAACATAGGGTATATTGTCTAGTTTTGTAGCCCAATTTCATCGTATTCATTCTGACAAGAAAAAAACGCTTAACAATGGAAAACTAATCAGATTTAGAAGGTGGAGCATTAAAAATGGGTAAATATAGCCGCGGCAGAAGATAGATCTCTTAACTGAAATAGGGGAAACAGGAATATCCCAAATAGGACTGCGATAATACCGTCGATAAAACTAAATTCCGATATGAACCGAAGTGTTAGCTTCTTGAACCGTAAAACTTACAAGAGAAGTATCCTAGGCAACTTTGACGCCAAGAATAATCAGAGGTTTGATTCTCGGCATGCGAAATTAGAAATTTTCCCATATGATAACTTGAAGTGATAAAATCTATTATCATAATCATGTTTTTGAATCCAAATCCAGTATTTAGTTGCCAGATAAGATTTGTAGCCTTGTACTCCATGTAACAAACGTCACTATCCTTGATAATTTACCAAACCGTAATGAGAAACACCATGAACTGAAACCCAGGGTGTTTCAATAATAAATCATGACTTGGTTAAACTGGAATTGCAAGATGTCATGAAGTCGCAGTACAAGCTGAAATCCTTATATAGAATGAGATATTAAAATTATATACTTTTGTTTGTTTTGCCCTTGCAAGCACAAAATTACTATTTTTAAAGCAGTAGTATTGATCAAAGTGAACTTTCTGTCACTGAGCATATAGTGAATGCTCTATTGCCAAACAAGGGCTATTAGTTATCAAACATTCTACTATACTGTCTAGTCCACGCTGTCTAATTTATAAACGCAGGCATTTTGCCAAATGGTGAAAATAATTCGTTCTGCATACACACAGTTACCTACAATTACTCAATGCTGTACGAGTTTTTCACCAAGGCATTTTGGCACCGACTGGAATATTGTTTGATCAAAAGCTTGATTGACCGTATGCAAATGATTTATTAATTCGTAGCGGATGCTTATGACAGTAAGTTTGCTTTCCCTTCTCCTTAGCCTCAACTTCATATCAGCTATTCTGCAAATTATTCTTCACTATCATCTAATGGATAATTAATCCTCCAACGTTCGATTGCAGGGTCATCGATTCACACAAAATATGCAAAAGCCATGCTGCATTTTTTGTGGTTACAGTTTTATGGCAGTTGTTACAGACAAAAGGTTTCCAAGCGAAATTGGAGGCTCATATTCCAGTAATGTCTTCTGATAAGCTTTAAGCATTAATATTACCTGGTCATGATACATTGGGTTGTAGCGCTTGTTGTATCCAAACTAGAATGCGGTGCTTAATGTAAGCATGTTTAAATACAGTTTGTTGTTTGTTCCTGCCACACAGCATACTCAAGTTTACTACGTAAATAACTGACGGAAATCTCTCAGCACTGACCATCAGAAATTTAGACAATCCATGGTGGTAAGTTGCTGTATACTACCACCTGTGCATGTCAAATTCCTTCAGAAAATCTAGCGTTTGTTTTGCGAGTGAATCCGACCGGTTGATCCAACATTTTTGGTTTCATTTTAAACGCCATAATGGTTCCTTATCATAGCTGGTTGGAATACTTCCAGCAATTTTACACCTTTCACTTCATGATTGTTCGACCTCTTGGGCTGGTGAAGAATACGCTTGGCAAGCAGCAACTGTATGGAGGAAGCGCACTCGATGCTCTGGATCATTTTTAAAAGCCAGGTTACTGTAAGCGCCAACTACATACATCTGTGCCGTCCTTCGAAGTTCGTCACGAGTATTGTACTTTCGTATCTCACACTTGACTTGACCGGAAAGAGTTGCACTAGCCAAATGCAGTTTTTTTTATCAAATGGCATCACCCTTCAATTCATTGCCTTAGAAACTCACTGTAGAAACATGATGCCTTTGTGGGATGCTACCAGTGAAATGAAGAAAGCCTTTGCTGCGGAGTTATTTAGCAGAAAATGCTATATGAACGATTAAAGACTATTGGACAAGGAAGCAAAACTCCCATATGCATCTTGTTTACAAAAACTGAATATTCATCCTCTCTTTGAAGGAGTGTTCCTGACCTTTTCTGGATATTCATTGACTGTTGCGCAAATCCAAGCACGCTACAAAGAGACTCCGCAAATTCCGTAATAGATCTCACTTTCCAAGAGGCGCAAAGCGGATTTACGAGAAAACGTAATACTCGCATGCCTCCCCTATCACTAGTATCACCGTTGCACACCTTTCCCGTTTAAAGGTCCTTCGCATGCCACAAATCTTCACTTCTTTCCGTCAGGTCACCTTCGGCACAGGGTCTACTTGACCACCCTTCGAATGTATCATGCCAGTTACGAAGCTGCGTCCCATTTATTCTTTTCGATCTCCGAACATATTGAATTGTATAGACGTTCCCCGGCGGTTGGTGAAGGCGAACGGCCCTTGACATCGACCGCCTAGATTCCGCGACCCCAGTCCACTCCTTCCAGGATTCTGGTGATCCTTCCACTTGACCTTCGTGCCCATGGGGAATGTTCGTGCCTTTCGACTTGCCGTTTTATGCCTAGTCCATTCCTGAACGGCGGTCAAGTTTTCTCGAGCTCTTCTTTCTTCTTCCTCTAGCTGCTCTGGAGACAACCGTATTGCCAACTATAACCATATTTCCCGATCGACCGGAAGGTGCAGATGTCGACCGTATATCAGCATAAACGGGGACTTGCCTGTGGTTGATTGTATGGAAGCATAATGAGCTAGCAACACCATTGTCAAGTTCACTTCCCAGTCACCTCCTTCGGCCGCCAGCCACTCCTTGATCTTTCGTTTATTACTTTCGGTTAGGCCATTGGTTTGTGGGTATTATGGTGCCGTCCTTAGCCGTTCGACACCCAGCTTCTGCAAGCAATTACTAAACTCTTCGCCCACGAAGCAAGGCCACTGATCGGTTAGAATTATTTTTGGCACCCCATGGTTGGCCACGATGTGATGCATTACCACTCCGCTGATCGTCGTTGCCCAGTGAATAAGCACGGCTTCCGCCTCGATCCACCACGACCGGTGTTCTGTCATTATCACGATGTATTGATTCCCGCTGGTTGTCACCGGAAAGGGGCCCATGATGTCAACGGACCACAACTCGCCGGTTTCTAAGACAGGAATTTTTTCCATGGGATGGGTTGCTCCTGTCGTGTCCCCTTTCATCAGTTGGCACCGTTTACAAGACAGCACATAATCCATTACCCCACTTCTAATCCCGGGCTAATAGGCCCTCTGCCGAAGTGAGTCGTGCGTCCTGGTGTCATCTCATGGCATTCGACGATAAGCTTCCGTCTCAAGACGAAAGGTTTCACGGGCAACACAACATCCGAATCGGTGGCGTTTCAGGAAATTATGCCATCTTCATTCAGCCTCAGCCAATCAAAGTGACTCGAACGTTTCCAATTCCTTATCTCCCTCTCCAGTTTCAATGCTCCTTCCGTCCAACAAGGTGGCTGCCACCTTTCATAACACGGAATCCTACCGATGTAGTCGCGCCAACCTTCCGGGATTCAGTTCGACGACGAGGCCATTGGCTTCATTCATGATCCTGGGAACCTCATCCTCGGCCTCTGGGTTGACAGCCAATCAGCCCATTGGGTCTCCTTCCCCGGCTATTGCTGGATTGTGAAGTCGTACTCTCGCAACCGGAATTCCAAGTGCGCAAGCTTTGCGCGAGTGGTGGTCCTGATCCACTCCAGTGGCTTATGGTCGGTATCGGCACGAAATCTGTGTCCAAGCATATATGGCCTCCACTTATCCAGGACCCAGACAACTGCTAAACATTCTTTCTCAGTGGTGGAGTACTTCTATTCAGCGTTACTCAGGATACGACTGGCATATTCGATAATTCCATTCCTCTGCTTTCGGAATGCACCGATTTCGCGACCACTAGCTTCCGTTGCAACAGTGAGCATCTCTCCAACTCTGGGCAGTTAAAGGGTCAGTTGGTGATCAAACATCCGCGCTTTGAAATGCTCAAAAGCCTCATGTGCTTCTCTGATCCATTCGAATTTCTGAGTCTGTCCTGGCAAGTCGTACAGTGGCGCAGCCATAGTGTTGAAATCCTTAACTAACCGGCTGTAGTATGCCGCCAGTTCGAAGAAACTGCCGTTCTGGCTGCTTTGGATTGGGACCAGCACAATCCTTGATCTTTGCTAATTTTTCTGGTAGTGAGCTAACTTCTCATTGGCCCATTTGATGCCTCAGCAGTGTCACAAAACTCCGCGCGAGCTGTGTCTTGGATTCATTTATCCGCAGGCCAGTCTCCTAGATCCGCTCCAGTACAGCCTTCAAGTGAACTGCGTGCTCTGGTTCCGGATTAATGTACACAACGATATCGTCTCGGTACAAGGCAGCATTCTGGATCCTTCCTTCGTTAAAGGGAGGATCAAGCGCCGGAATGTGAATGGTACCCTGGACAATCTTTTGAATTGATATTGGGTGTTCCCAACCATAAACGCCGTTTACTCCCGGTCCTCCGCCTCGACCCGATGGCACAACTACAACCCAGTTTGAGGTCAGTTCATTCAAGCTCCGAAAATCCACTCCAAACTCGCATTTTCCATCAGCCCTCTTCACAAGCACAACCGGAGGGTTGTACGCATTAATGACTTCTTCGATTATGCCATTCTTCAATATCTCTTGAATCTGTTTATGGGCCTTCTCTGCTGGATAGAGCGGCAACGGACGGGGGCCGGAAGGTCAAAGCGTTCTGACGACAGGGTAATTTCGTTTTCAATCCAGGAGCAGAAGCCAAATGGATCCTCAGTGACCGTGTACAGTTTGTAATATTCCTCGACCACGGACCGTATTGACGGGATGTTACAAGACGGAAGATTTCGGAGACGCAGCTCACTCAGGACGGCGCTTGAATAGCCTTCAAGCTTGATTGCGCCGTACCTTTTCACCAGCTTTTCCCGCCTTAGGTCTATCACGGAAGCCGCATCCCTAATGAAATATGCTCCCAGTATTATCTGCTCTATGTCTGGGCTGATCAGGAACGCGTGCTGCATGGACCTGCCACCTGAACGCATTGAGTACATGGACAGTCCGCCAATTTTCAGTCAATATTCACCCACTACTGTCATGGCTAGTGCGCACGGTCCGTGTTAATTACGTGACGTAATTATTTGTTCCCTTATTCCTCAGATAATTCATCACCCTTCCAGTGGCTGCTGAAATCTCAAGACTGACGTGTTCTATTTTATGCAAAGTTGACTCTACCTCAGCCGTTTTCCAGTAGACGATTTATTTACATTTATTTCTGGGCTTGTTGTTGAAAATTCGTCTCACCTTGAAATGAACAACGTTTTTCTCGTTTAATTTGTTCGATAGCACACTGCACTTCGTGTGCCATCCTGTGCTGCTAGCTGCCCAAGGTTCAATCTAGCCGTAAGCTTTTCTTCAGTTCTACTCACGATTTACTGTTAATTTCCTATAGAACCACGATCTACCTATCTATACTGCCTGCCCAAGTCCAACTCAATATATATTGTCCACTGTGTAATTGCGACTACTGAACAAACGCAGGTGAACTTCGTAAAATCCGGTTTCGCCGCAATTATTAATGACCGTCCGTCGGTGAATTAGACTACACGTTGCCTGTCAGATGGGATGTCTGGATCGTGGGTTTAGGCTAATTAACCAATTCCCTGCCTTGAGATCACGGCCTTAGCACAGGATCGTTCAGTGTGTATTCAGTTTGCTCCCCTCCGCCTCAGAACTGCCCCTGCTCCTGTACCGATCAAACATAGCTCCTTCTTCCCGTCTATCTCAGTAATGGCCTTTGCCACTGCGCTAATGGCAACGCAGCCGGGAAAAAAGAAGTAATCTAAATTTTTATTATGCCCAGGTGTTCGGGAACCAGGTCACTGATTCTTCTAATGATCAGGCCTGCCACACTTGTAGCGTCAGCTCGTTCTAGCGCATCTGCGCGACTCCGTATTTATGGCCGCAAGCTGTTTCGCGAGGTCGTCCACTCCGGTTGGCAGGTCGTCTACCGGTGAGCAATTCCTGCTCTCCCACGACTGCAATGTGGTCAGAGGGGCCTTGGCTAATTCTCATGCTAGATGCACTGTGTGCTCCAAACTCACCTAGCTAGTTGCTCTCGCAAATCGCAACTGGGCATCAAGCGCGGGCTGCACTCCTTCGACGAACCGGTCAGCCAGCAACTTCTGGCGCGTCACTCCGTCCAGTTACTGCAGGTTGGCGAAGAACATGGTCGGATCACATTTAGGTACCACCCTGGTCGTGTTGAACCGCCTCATAGCTTCCTGGCAGTCGGCCGGTGTGTCGGACTCTGCTGCAACGGCTTCCTCTGCGGCGGCCCAGTCCACTTTCCGACGGTCTCTACGGGCCGCATCCATGCCCACATCGCCCGGCCTCCGAGGAGGGTTTTTTTCAGCGCAGCCAATTTACCCCGGTCGGTGCCCAGCCCAGCAAGTCCGCGATTTCCTCAAAGTCTTCCGGGAAGGTTCGAACGTCCTCACCCTCGGAGGGTTGTGGACACGTGATCGTCATTATTATTCTGGTCACGGCACCAAATGAAACTAAGGAGGTCTTCGCCGCGCAGTCATTTATTGGAAAACACTAACCGAACAGTTGCAGTCCGTAGTTGGTTATGATCATTAGGCTGTTGGCTGCAAGGACTCGTGAGATGTGCATGTGCCGTTGAAGCTGGCATTGTGTAAACAAAACTGTATGACGTTTTCGCTGCCGAAGTGCACATTTCAGAGGATAAGCACGGCTCACGGCTTATCAGTCGCCTGTCGGATAGTGGTGTTTTGACAATCTAATATATAACTTACTCTCATTTCGAAACGTTAACATCTCAATGAACACTGCGCACCAAGCAGGCCATGCCCCTCCGGACAGGGCATGTTTTCTAATCCAAACGAACAACAAATTTAACCTTTCCTGTCCTACCAATTGGACTCCGATTTTTCCCAGCGGAGGTAGACGGAGCGTACCTCTGCTAGCCGATTAAGTGTAGTATACCTCTAGGCGCGTGTTAGTTGTGTGCGCCAGCTAGGCCTGTCGAGTTGTCATATAAGATCGACCTAGGTTCCGTATGGTTAGTTGGTTGAGCATTGTCCACCTTAATCCTCACAAGCTGATATCATGCGATGCACCAGGTGCTCGGCCTGCCAAAACAATTTTTACCAGCTGGGGCCTTCGTGATAGCTAGTACAAGTTTTCGAATCCGCTGACTAGTTTGGTATCAGATTACTGGGAAAACCTATTCACGTGATCGGAAACACGATTCTTCTTCCTTATAGTCGACCTGTGGAAACAAGGACAAATTCAATTATGGGAGTAAAACTGCATCATTTTGGCTTCCACCAGCATCAGGTTCCATAACTCACTAGAACCCCAAAACTATCCGCTAATTTCCCCAGTGTAAGGAATTTACGACGTTACTTACACTTAAAATTTTTCCCCTTTTCAGAGTTGATGTGACAGATGACCTTGAAAATTGTTCACTTAATCCAATCGGCCATACTGATCAATGGCAGGTTACACTTTCAAACGTAGACAATTCTAAACTTGAATCGGAAGCCTTAAAAACAGTGCCCTTTTTAAATTTATTCCGTTCGGCAAAAACTTAGCGGCGATAGCGCGCGAACACAAATCGAGTTCGCGGTATTCCTGGGTGGTGAGCAAATAGTTAATCAGAAATGCGCATGTTGGTATGTTTGGGCGCTAAAGGTGCTATTCTTTTCTTGATGCCAGCTTTTTTATCTGCGAAAAATAGCCCGGTTTTCGGAGCTATTACAAACACAATGGTTGAAAGCCCGGATAAACTGTGAGACGCTTGCCTGCTCACAGTGGCGGATTGGTCAAAGAGATATTGACAAGGGCGAATATGCTATTTTGCGCAACCTCACAGGGGAGGCTTTTTCCTCTACAGATTCAAATACATCTTTTGTTTGCCCTTGTATTCTCAATTACCGGGTATTTTTCGCCTATAAATACCGCGCACAGTTTATCTGATATGATGGTTAACGAACTTGTACAAACGTGTCGCCGTTGCCGTTTCACCCGGCTTGCCACAAGCTAATTATCACACTTTCTGAAGCAGAAGATGACGGAATTGCTGGAGCAATGAAGGCTTACTCAATGGCTTTTCGCAAACTTGGTCTCTTCGCCTTGTCTGAATCTCACGTCACCTCGCAAGCTTAGTCAAATTTATCTGCGGTAATTTTAATCGGATGTCCTTTTTAGATTGTGGCGTGTTTCCATACTAGTGTTTCCATAATACTAGTTATTGCCAAGCAACGAGGTCTTTTACGTGCGTGTTTCGTGCTGACACAGAAGCTCATCTGATTATTGAGGCTGGTGGGGGTATAGCTTTGCCAATATCGCAAGAATCGAGCCACGAAGAGAGGGTTCCTGGACTATTTCCAAACTTACGAGAGAGGTACTGTGTTGTGTCTAATATTTTTGTTGGATTATATTGTGCAACTCTTCCGAAAAGCAGTTATCAAATCCTTCGTGTAATCATTCACTATTTTTGCGGTATCGGAGACAATACACCTGACTAGCGCGACCAATCGAAGACATGGTGCATTTAGAATGGTTGCTCAAATCTTAGTATTTTAGTTTGGTGAACAGAAGCGTTATTCAGCAGGCAGTGCGCAGTCACCGTCCTCTGGGGTTAAATATACCACTATCCGTGCGCTACGGTGAAGAAAACGGCAGTGAAGTGAAGATTATGACCACTTCTGCCTGCTCATCAGGATAGTTCATGGACCGTCTTTGGTTTGGCCCGATATGAGTATCTTTGTTTTGTAGTGCGCGTTAAAGTAGGCGCATAATAAAATATGATTGCTTGGGCGTATTAAGCATCGCAAAACAATCGCAAAGAAGAAAGCTTTCTGGAGAAAAACTCTGAGAAAACCCTGGCTGCGATTCTGGACGAAATTTTTGTTCACTGGAAACATAATGAGGATAAAATGCAAGACAAATCTACATGCAATACGAAGAATTATCCTGAAAATATTGTTCAAAATGAATTAAAATTGATCAAATCTTTCCAGTTTTCCAAAGTGCAGGATATTGATGATGCTAGGGCTTATCATTTGCTTCTAAGGCTTGGAAGCGCGTCACTATGGCGAACAAAACAAAATGTAGGTACGTAGGGCAAGCCAATGGCGCACTTGGATACCGAATCGCCTGATACTTTGTGGCGATTCAATAAAACAAGGCTGAACGGTTGGGACGTCGACGGCTGTGAGCTGCCTGGTGCAGCACAATTGGTTGCTTGAAAAACAATATATTCCGTGCAGTCTGGGTTTAATTAGAACATAAGAATGACGAAAACATGGGAACACCGCCTACGTGATGAGCCTAGCGAGCCGGTCGTCTACTGCCTGAGGGTTATCAGCAATCTTATAATTAGTGCATTATGTCTGCAAAGGTATTGCGATATCTCGAATATCTGAACATGAGGCGGTCTAATACATCACATTCCGTTGCTTAAAACATCGTAAACAGGAGACTCAAATGAGTTCTAGGTGATTATCCGGTCAAAGCTAAATGTGAGCGCCAATGAAAGTATATCTCTAGATACAGATGAACATTCTTAAGGCAGGAAACCTGTGACTTGTAGAAAGAAACTATAAAATGTAATAATCACATGTGGCATTGGTATAAGACCCCTGGTTATATAGGCCTTCGTGGAAAGTGTACAGTTTTCTCTTATATATAAAACGTTTGGCTTTTTCATCGACATGAAGAGTGAATACTACAAATGGGGGACGTTTTCACAAATGCGAGTCTTGGGAGCAGTGGTAGGCTGGGATCTCATATGGCGCTACTTCCATACTCGCGGAACCATCAGGAAGCAAATACTTACCATATGACATCGGTGTATTTTTATTCCTAGACACTCGCTGTGAACAGTCGCCATGCCATGCACCGGATGGCTCGCCTAGACATGTGCGTATGTACGTATGTATTCGTTTTATCATAACACTAGCTCCCAGATTCCGAAATGGTCCCAATTACCGCGCCGCGCGAAACCACAGTGTTTCTGTTACCTCACGGTCACTGGCTGTATTTCGCCAGCAGATTGGCTGTGCACGCGCAACCCGGGACTGCATAGTTTGACAGTGCCAAGAAACGGAGCAGGGCGATTCTACCAATGAATCATATTTCTCCCAGAACTTCACTGAGCTCGTGATAGTCGACATGTGAAAACTGACGTTCATAACAAAGCTGCAGAAGCACTGCAAATGTGCTGGCTGTTGGTTGACCTTTTGTCCTGCATTAGTCGCACGTGAAGCCTAGCCTAACTTGTCCCATTTCCAACGCTCGCAGGCTGAAATAAAGCCCAGGGTTTTCCTTAACAAGGTATATGAAGCCTTAGTTACTGACGAGACCAGTGATCTTTTGGCTTATTGGAATGCCTACCTAACTGATGAAATAAAAGTCATTGATGAACTGAGTTCAACCCCAGATTCAGATGGACCCACGGTTCAAAGTGCGCGAATTTAAACGATTTTTCTGATCTCGTGGACATGACAATGAACTCTTCGTTTTTCAGCAGTGAAGAAAATAGCCAAAGTATTTTTATATTTTAGTATTTAAACAGTATTCGCTTCAGCTGCGTACAAAATCAACGCTTTTGACGGATGTTCACCATTGTCTTCTTATCTTGATGACACACGATTTCGTAATCAGAAGTCAACTTATGAAAGTAGTACGAAAGCTGTAAAACATCTGAAACAAGATAATCTTGCCTTAAAGGTTAGGCTGTACATGGTTTTATGTTTTCAGGATTTAGGCTGTGTAAACAAATCACTTAATGAGGGTTTTAGCGAGCCCAACAACAACAGTACCTATGGGAAAGAAATCAGACAGGCCTATACGGAGTTTTTGCGTTGTTCAAGGTAACTTATTTACCTGCGAATCTAAGCGTTACAGCCCCAAGCTTCAGAAGATTCGTGATCGGCTACGATCTGTTCGAAATGAAGTAAGCTTTCTTACATTCTTCGTAATATGTTTTCCCGTTTTAGTTCATTAAACACAAATCAGATTGCGAAAAAAACAGTGAGTTGACCGTTTACTATTACTCAAATGCTTGGTTTGAGCTACAAGTCGTGGTAGCTAGTTGATGATGTTCAGCCTCAGCCATTTTGTGTGTACTCGTCTGTGCCCGTGTCAGGACAATCCGGTACAATCGGAGTTTTGCTGCACTCTGCAACGACTTTGAAGGCTGTACCGTTATACCCTATTTGTCGGTCAGTTTATGCTGAGTTCATCGGTTTGAACCAGTTCAAAGCTGTGGAAGACACACACTTCTATGGTTTGGTGACTCGGATCGATGGGACTCAGATGCTGAGACTTCGTCTGTGCTGAACCTACCAACATTGTTCGAATGTCCTTTGGTTCTACCGTCTGTGTTCGGTCGGACAGTTAAGATACACTAGGGGACGGCTGGAAGTGCACCGACCAGTATAAGGGTAAATACACCCAACCATTCGTCTTTACTCAATGGTATGATAGTTGGGATTCATTAGGCGTCCAATTTGATTTTAAAAAGTGGGTTCAAGTGTTGAGCATGTTGCAGTCAAAAGCACTCTACCTGTGACAAAAAGCAGACAGGTATTGAAAAATCCACTCTTGATCCGACTAATGTGACGAAAAAGCCATGGTGTCAACAAAGACTTCCAGAAAAAGGAGGGGTAATTAATTGAACTTCGGTAGCATGCTGACTGTTGCAATCCATCGCTTAGGGTTTAATATTATTTTTCGTCTAATGAGATTTAATTACCATTCATTGCGGAACAGCACCCCCTGCTATGGTGTAAGTCTTCCAGAACATGCTGTCCACCTGAGGATACTGACACATAGTTTCAGCTGAGAGCTAGATTGGATTTTATGATTAGGTACTGACTAGTGGTCAAAGTAACTCGCAGGATCACTGTCAAACCGTACGAAGCCCCCTGTATTTTCAGCTCATCGGCAGAAGATTAAAAATTAGCCTCGAACCCATTTTATTGCCCTGACGGATGAAGTGTTCAGTGGGGCTGAACTTTAATGGCACAATACTCCTGAACCTAAAAGTTCACAACAAAGTCATAAAAACACGTTATTTCAAGCTGTGCCTTCCAGAAAGACCGTAATGTAATTTACAAAGTTTAGTGAGCAAGCTCTTGGATGTTTCTATGCGTCTTTCACGTTATGCTGTATAAAATCGTTTAATTAAACCCATACAACTTGCACAGACAAAAATATTTGTCCCACCTAGGCACACAATATTTCTTCAGGTTATCAGGCCAGTATTGCTACATGTAAGTGTGATAAGCCCATGTTTATATTTCCTAAAGCCATCGTAGTTCATTATATGTCAGACTGCCCTCTGTCACATCCCAGGCTCTTTGATCAGTGATCATCCCACTGCCATCTGACGCCATCCTTTTATGGGGCCTTGTGGACAGCTGTTGCTGCGCCATTTTGCTATAGAAAAAATAACGAATACCATTCTTGTAAGTGAAGCATGTGTGGGCGATGAAAATCTTAGAATCAGCGGATAAAGCCTGTTTCACAGACATTTGGATTCTGAGGAAAGTCCAGGTTTATGATTGTAAACCAATTTATACAATGTTATTAGAAAGCAGACTAAATTTTGAGTACTGAAGACCATAGTTATCAAAACCTCCGATATGTTAAGTGTGCTCTCCGAAGATATACTCGATTTTAGATCTAAATAGCTTAATTGATACTTCAGATCCTCAAAACACACTTTAATTTTGTAGCTAGCCTAACACATGACTACTTTCGGGATCTCATCATCTGGTCAGTTCATATCTAATGGTTAAAATAGAGGCGACAAATGAAAAACGCTGCATAGACTGGTTAGTGAAATGCAAAAAGGGGAGCCACGAACGATTTGTTGTCTACGCTTCTCTTATGTCGTATCTAGTGGGTTGCTGTGAGACAGTCCAGAGGGCTGTTGAGTGACTTGGCCGGTTGGTGAAGGTACTTTACTCTGTCGTTGTTTTGAGGAGATTTCAAGTAGTTATACTGATTTGCGTGCCACACCTTTCACATTTTAGTGGAGATTTTGTCTTAATAGTAGAACCGAATTGTGCTGAAAAGCGAAAAACACTGAAAAGTTGTTTTTATACTATTGAGAATCGTCAGCGTTTGGTATGTCACAAAAGCAAAGAAAGTCTTGGAGATCCAATCCAACTCTTCTGAATGGGCTAGGTAGGTCGGTACGTGGAATGTATAAAGAATAGCCCATTCTACATCTTAAAAGAACATAATTGGTTCTTTAGATGTGTAAGAGCAAAACGGTATTTTTTATTTGCTGCTCAGGTTGGTATAAAAGAAACACCCATGACCCCACTATCCTGTTTTGGCACTGGTGTGTTTATGTGGTTGTTTCGATTTCAAAACCATTTTTATCATTTTATGTAGGTAATTACGTTCTTTTTGAACTTTTGTAGCAGTTTACATATGGGAAACTCAATCGCTCCTTAACTTTTTAATATTTATCAAGAATAACGATTTAGAATTATTGAAAAATATAAATTATTTTATTTTTTACGACTAGCAGAAGACCTCTAGGTGAAAACCCATACAATTTACATGCGTTACCTTGCCTTCACACTCATGCATCTACGTTTCAGTCCATGCGTTTACGTTTTGCTTCTGTTAAAATCTGCATACAAGTTCGCAAATTGTGAGCAAACCAATACTTTGATATATTTCATAGTTTTGTTTGCCTGGAGCTACACTCGTGGAGAAATAAATTTAGTCTACCACAAGTTCGTTTTGGTGTTACTCAAGATAACTACATGATGGCCTGGAAAGTGTTGGATTGAGTACCAACCAAACACTGTTATGGTTGTTGTTTACATATTGGGTTCAGATATCATATTCTTTGGATATACAGTTTGGTGTTTGGTGTCACAAGGAAAATAAGAATATAAACCAATATTATTAGCGCTCTTGCTATTAGTGCTTCCCGACTTGTCCATCTGAAGCTGAATGTACGGTCAGTTAGTACATTTTTGTTTCATTAAAAGGCTCTAAGAGTAACTCCAGTGAATGATAGATAGCCTTACATCTGTCTGTAGTTACGATGTGGTCACGGAACCCCGACTAATGCAACATTAGCAGAACAACCAATTTTTGTTCACCTGCTGTATTTTCTTGAAATATGTACAAGAAATTCGAGTAAACATAAAAATACAGACAGCATTTACTTTGTTTATAGGAGGAATTAATCCGGACGACGTCTTTCTGCTTAGTTGTTTTATGGAAAGAAAACTTAAGCCTCAGGAATGTAAATAATCCAATTTTGTGTTGTTATGGATTTAAAGGTGATGTTCTTATAGGGAAGAATCAGGTTGTAGCTATGCGTTTCCTAGCACTTTGGACGATGCTTTACAAAAATGGTGCGGTAAAACGTGTTTGCTGGGCTTGTGCTAGCCAGATAACTTTGATATGTTTCACTTAGAGACACCAACACGAAAGCCAGTTTTAGTACCATATGTTCATTTTCATGCTTCCTACCAGCTCCACACATGCCTGGACATTTAAAATCTGTTAGAAATCCGCTAAATATCAATCTCTAGTGTCTACAGTAAGGTACCATTTGGTGCGCGTGAACTCTATCACGGATGGCAGTTGAAGTTAGCAAACTCATGTTTCGCTTTTTTTGTCCCCATTCATCAAGGATAAGCAGTCATTCATCAAGAAGGTTTATTTGCCATTGGTAAATACTGTTGAGAAAATTGCACACAACACCTTCAAAGGTGCTAATTTCTTAGTTGATGTACGTGAATCGGCAGTATTTGTGTTCAAGTGGATTTCAGATGCGATTGATAAACTCATGTGACAGGAAATTTACTGTACAAAACTGACTCTACACCATCTTACTGTACTATAGTTACAGCAAGTTCAGCACTGTAGCCATGATTGTTTGTGGCCAATCTAAGGATGAAACTTTTCAACCACATTTTACCACAGTCAGCAAATTTAGGGACACTGGTTACTGGATGGTGTCTTTCTCCATTTTACACTCCTTTTAAAGGACCGGATAGTCATTGTAACCAAACAAAAGGCACAATCGATAATGTTCTGATGTTTGGGACGTGCAAATTTCTCTTCAGTAGTGCACCAACCGAGGTTCTTCGTGAAATGTGATAGTCAAAAGCAAGGACGTGATGTGGGAACCCAGCAACTGCCTGTTATTTGATAAAAATTACCCTTTCCACCTAACTTTGTTCGTATATACTTGATGGGCATTGAAAATGAACAGCATACTATTATCTGCGCATGCCTAGCCAGGTCGCTGTGTTTTGCATTTGTGCCATTACATTATACCAAGTCCAACATATAGTTTTAAGCAATATACTTCAGATGCGAAAGTACGAATAAAGTAAGGATCAAAGTGCATAAGTAAGTATACAAAGAGTTGTCTTCCACAGTCACCACAAATTTGGTTCCAGTAAATTTTACCTGGAGGTTGTACAAAAAATTATTATGATCAGCATAGCGCCTAACTCCGCTTTTCTAAACCTCTTCTAATATGCTGATCCGTTGATTAATAAAATAGTTGCCTAACAAGTACAGAATTGTTCTTGTTAGTACAGATAATCTAATTTAGGTTAGTTCACACTATATAAAAATGCTAGAGTAGTAAAATCCAGTAATCTAGATCCCAAATTATTTAAAGGTCAACGTAAGCCATCTTTTCGGGAATGTGTTGCCTGCATCCTTCCTTTTCAAAATCTTTTGATAATTCATTGACGTTACATTCCTTATTTGCAACAGTTCTTGATGGTGCTCGCGAAGAAAGCTGAATAGATTTTCTCTAATGATACCTCAGGAGAATCCTGCGACAAAATGGGTTCAAGCCATTTTTGGCCAAGTAAATGATATCAATGACTGCTGTTTTTATGCGTTCATTTCAAATCCTGGTACAGACACCTTCACAATGGTGTGGACATATCTCCTCATCGAAATAAGGTGTAAAATGATACTTCACTACTACGTGCTTACCAATTCTTTACTGACGGGTTAGTTTAACTTTATCTGATGCTCTTCGTTCGGTCTTTCCATGCAGCAGCCACCTTGTGACCGCCAGTTTTACAACAACGCAAAGTAACTTTAAATGAATACGGATACAGATTCAGCCACCGTACTTCCATTCGGTCAGATCTTTCCTTCAAGTCATCAGGTCCGTTCCAATGAATGGCTAAGTTTCCAAGGCTAGAAGTTCATCGTTTTTGCTGCCCAAAAGTATACTTGAAACTGCTGTTTTTGTAGAATTCACTGTTAAACTTCAATAATATCAGGCTTCGGTGCTTTGACTTAGGTTCTTTTTAGACAAAAGCTATGATGTAAACCTTGTGAACATAATTTCCGTATACTGACAATTAAATTTGTGTGTAACTCACTGTATGAAAACGAAGACTGCACTTTGGGCAACACTAGCGTAATTTTCGACTCTATGACGCAAAACTACTGGGGTTTTCTATTTTAGCCACTTGGATAGATCAAGGATACGGTGGCCAATGAATACTGTATGGAACCAGCCATTTACGATGTCAAAAAACTGCCGCTCCTCTGGAGTCTGCAAAAAGTAGTTGAAAATAATCATTTATATTGCCGGATCTTGATTAATCAAATGCGGTCACATTCCATATGATTCTACGCTAAACTCATGCATCATTATATTTAGATAGCAGTACATGTTGTAATGTAAAATTTGCCTCCATTCAAACTGAGCGCGGCGGTGACTAAGAGCACAGCCGTTCCCACCAATGGAGCTGCCACTCAGTCACCTCCTCCTCTAGAGAGTAATCGGGAAGAGCATAGCAGTGTGAACTCTCTGAAGTTTGATTCTTATTGCCGACGCTTATGACAACAACAGTGATGACCACAATACTGGTGCTAGTGAAGGTGATGCTGATGCGATGATGATAACCACATTGGAGAATGAGGAGTGAAGATATGGATAGGGATAAGAGTAATAGTGAAATTGAACCAAATGTGTTGACATTTTTACTGTCCATTATGTTCTAATCTGTCATATTACATTCGCGCTTGTACCAGTACGGGCTGATCATGACTTCAATGTGTGCCTAAAAGTGTGGGAAATTAAAGCCCATGATGAAACAACGATTTGTCAGCAAAATCACTCCGGCAACATGCAGACATTTATTTGGAAATAGAAGTGGTCTTTTCCGTCTAAAACAAATCAGTATACCATTTTAATATAGACTCAAGTATTTATTATGCGTCAAATTGGTTTCACATGCAAAGAAATCGTTCACAGTGCATTAGGCTCATATCGTACTGGCTTTACGAACCACAGCAGTAATATTCTTACAACAGTTCGCTAAATTTAAGAACGCTGCAAAGGTGGACTTGAAAGCCAGTTTTCTAGTTCAGATTTTCTACTGTACCCTTGCCAGAAGTTCAAACTCTCACTATGTCACTTTTTCAAGCAAAGTAAAACTTACATTTTATATTAAGGATACCCAAACCAGACACAATCGGCCGGTTTGTGACACTGCTGTGGGCCGGTTTTCGTTTGCTTGTATTTTGTCCTTCCCAACAGAGGAACAATAGTATTGCACAACATATACCGTCCAGAACCCAAGGTGATCAAGACCTTAGAAGTTGTAGATGTCGAATATCATGCAGAAAAACACGCATATTCAAGTGGTTATAGGGACTCTACTTGAAAATGCGCAGCGACCGTCTTAGGTTCATCTAGTACAGATTCGCTCGACAGAATACTTACCAATTTCGTATCACTCCAAACATGATTTTTGCGTTATAACTTCCTCCTGATGGACGGATAATCAATATTTCATGGGTTTTGATGGATACAAAACGATTTGAAGTCCCACACGCCATACCATCAGTTAACGAAAACCACTCCTCCACTTATTGACGTACTGAGGATTCCGGCCTTCTACTTCCGTCTGTTCATACAAATTAGTAGTAGAGATGACCTTTTGATTTTAGCAGCCCTGCCAATGCAACAAAACACGACTACCTGTGGTTAAATGTGGTCTGTAGGGTGCATCATTAAGTGATTCTGACCGAAAAGATGTTGGACCATGAATATCTATTCTACTCACTGTGCTTTCGGCCTCCATATCATAGTTTTAGCCCAAATAAGCACATATGTTTTCCTTTAGTTGTAGAAATCCAGTATAATGCCCCTAAAGCTTTGGCCGTGTTTGTTATCTATTACTTTTAAAGTAATTTTGGTAAAACTCTGTGAGTTCTAGTAAAGTCAGCATAGTTTTCATGACGGTGCACGTCATATTTCGTTGTAAAGCCTTTACAAAGATTTGTAACCTGATGATTTGAATTCCTGTGTTCATCTTTCAGTCATTTATTTTAAATTTACGGTTTGCCCATCGCCTTGTTGCACAATTTTTTAAATAGACAGTTTTATTTTACTTTTTGTTTCAAATCAAATCACATACATATCCCAAATCATTTAGTGAAAACAATTTTCTATGCCTTCTGTAACGGTGTAATGTTACGCCCTGCATTATTCTATTGCATGTCACTGATACTTTTGATTTTAATTCATAAGTTTGGCTTGATGGGATCAAAAACTCCGACGCACTCAGTTGCAGAATCGCCCCTAGATGCCGATTTTATTGTTGAGCAATCACGCATGCCTCTACTGTTGTTGAATTCGCTTTTTAAAATTATGTTAAAGAATTAGAGGAATCTTATATACGAGTGATTCATTTTGGAAAAAACTTGAGTCTCATTAACATCAACTAAAGTTTCAAACAAATCCCTTTTGCAATTCTAATAAACTCCTCTGTGTAGCCGAGTTTGAACGCTGTATACTAAGTAGCTAAAAACAGAATAAGAAAGCTAATAAATACTCTATTTATGTTATCGGGATTTTTACTTGGGATTGTCGAGATAGCACCAATTTTTGCTTCTTTTCGTCTATGCTGGTTTGAGAGGTGTAATTTTCACAGGGACTACACAAACACTTGTCCAACGAAAATACGGTAATCGGTGTTATCTTCTCCTTTCACCGGAAGAGAAATTTCTTGCAGTCGTGCACACGTTTCCTTCTCCTCTTGGGTGTCAGAATGTGTACAGCAAAATTACTCACTTATTAGATTGCAAGCTAATTTCCAAGGTCAAAAGTCAGATCAACACTCACCTAGTGAACAACCAAAACGTCACTACAGCTGCTTTGGTTGGGAAATGTGTTGCGTATGCTGAACCATCGTTTACCAAAGAGAGTGCTGTTTTCCATGCCCGACTCAGAGTGGCGTAACCAGAGAGGTGGCCAACCCTAGACGTGGTAGAGGGGTATGAATGATATTACGCAACTCTTGGGTGCTGTCGGTGCTACTCGTCTTCCAGGATGGGGATCGGGTAATTCCCACTGCGCCAACCGATGTCAGTGGCGTTCTTGTTGTCAGTTTCTATCCAGGTTACCTGAGTGAATGTCTAAAGGGGTAGGGGCCTCGGAATAATTGTAGTGAGCTAGCACTAAGTCCCTTCCCTGTCCACCTTTATTCTGTCCTTTACAGTAAGACTTTCGAATAAATCATGGTTGTACGGCAGTGAAGCGTCAGTGTTGAACACTGGTGTCATGCTGTCGATGATGATGATGATGACGATAACACCAAAGCTGGCATTACTTCAACTGATTACTAGGTACCACCCTTGCCTATCAGATCAGTTAACCTGTCGAACCAATATTGGCTCGCCGAAAGCTTGAATAACTACTTGCCTTAGATGCCATTAGATTCTCAGTACAAAAAATGTGGATTTCATTTGTTCTTTTCGGTAAAAACTTGCTTCTCACTTATGCACTGACGTCGTTTTCGTAATTTTATCACGATGTAATATTGTAACCCATCAAGTAAACTAGAGATGAATTAATTTGTGGATAATAGTCAGTGAAGTTTTGTGTGATGCATCACCTTTGCTTTCTGGGGGATGCAGGACAATGTTGGTCCGTTAGTCTAGAAACCTACATCTATTAGATACCAGATACCGGAAACGTTTAAATGCATGTGATGACCGGACGCAGACTGCTCATCTTGATAAAGGATAGCAGATCCGCCTTCTCGTGAATGCAGGTTTGCAATGTTCACTGAACTTTTCCTTCTGTTTATTTAGAGAAAATGTTTCCTCAAGAAGTGTTGCTCCGAATCAAGAAGGAACTACAGCATGCAACGGATAGCTTGTTTACAGAACCGATCAGTGAGGACGGACCTCATCGAACGCCACAATTCCTCCACTCGAGTGATCCAAGTGATCTATCAGATCACGCACCGCCGAATATGGATCTCTGCAAATGCGAAGCTTTATGCAACAGGATACAGAATAGTATTACGAAGACAACACACATTTTACTGGATCTCCGTGCAAAGTGAGCAACAACCGCAGCCATTTTATCGTGAACGGCTTGTGCAAGTGTAAATTTGAGGAAGACAAATGATATCATTTGCTGGTTTAACATATCTGGGGTTGTTACAGTCTTGGTTGGCTAATCAGCTTATACATAGTTGATTATAGAAGTCTTCCGTCGGCCCTCTATTGAGAAATACCGGTAGCTTCCCCACTGACCAAAGGTCACTGGCGAAATCCGTATGACTACTTGCAATGACAGTTATGTACTGGTCGTTTTACGGCTGAAGGAGGTGACACTAGACCAGACTGACAACAAAGATAGTCCTGAGAGTCCGTAAAAAGACTAGTTCTTCATTCACTCGAATTTGAATTCGGTAAGGCGGATTGTGTCACACGTAACCCATGGTGAAAAGTTGACCTATTTACCTCCGATAAAACTGCAACTCTGTGACCAATATTGTATTGGGGTACCTAATTAGGTGCACACTCATTCCGCTTCTATCAGCCAAACTGACCTTAAAAACTAACGTCGTCTGCCCGAAAAGCTGCGCTTACTAGCGATGTTCACATTCAAACCATAAATCACGGTAGTCATCTGCGGTAGCATTGTTACAAACAAACTTCTGCATTAGTAGACCACCGTGTGGTGTGGCCGAGCTATCAAAAACGGACCAGCTACCACCCAGCAGAGTCCAGTATTCGAGAAACCGTTAAAAACTATATGCCATTTTCATGAAGGTAACCCCTCACAAGGTTGATGAATGATCTTCAACAGGCCACGATCGGTTTTACTCTTCTCGGGACTTATCAGGTAGGCACAGTCCCGAGTTTCTGTCAAACTTTTGTTCTGTCATTTTGTTATAAGCATGTACTAGAAGAATATGGGATGTGTCCGCTCTTTTTATTAAATTTTCTCTTTTCAAACTGATAAAGGAAATAGAACCAGCACAATACTTTTGCCACCTGCAGAATTCGACTTCATATCCGCTGTTTTCCCCTTGTTAACACGCAATACATGCCTTTAAGATGTGTAGTTCCTTGTTCATCATTTGCAATATTGAAAACCACTCGAGACATTTCCTTACACAACTCATCGCACCCAAATGCTTGTGGTTGTCCACGACCTTGGACTGTTGCAGGTTCCAGCTAAATGATAGAATTACGATTGTGAGCACCGGCGAAGGTATGGACAAAATTCTTGGAGTTTTCAACGAAAGTTATCCAAGCGTTCAGTTCACTAAGGAAGAAACCAGTAATAACCTTCTAAGTATCTTAGTTTTGGAAATGGTAACGAATCATGATATGCTCATTCAGAACGTGTTTTGTCGGTAGAGTTGGACAGGAGGACATACTTTACGCTTAGCACAGAAGACACGGTTTGTAGAGAGGCTAGATACAGTGGAGATTGAAGAACAATGCACTTCATGAATCAAACATTTTGACACCACTTCATATGAAAACAAGCTAAAAAGTAGTGTTATTTAACATGACTTTGGCATGTGAAATGCGAAGTTAGACAGCTTGACTTTTGTCCAAATACACCCCCTAAAAATTACAACAATATTACCCAGAGGACAAAGCTAAATCTATTGTTTATGTTACGTATCAATTAAGTACGCTACTTGAAAGTCTTCTGCTGTTTCTTTTGGCACAATACCATATGTGGCTTTTTTAAATACCGCCCCATTTCGCCCCAGTGATCTTGCAGATGCAACATCACTTCTGAGGGTATGGTCATCCCTTAATGGTGCACCTCCAATGTCTCGGCGATTGCCATTTGCTCTCTAAGGTCTGCCGCGTCATCGGATATTTAATAGGATTGCTTCTGGCGGCGAACTGACCTATGCTATGTTGACGTCGCACAAAATTCAGCCAAATGAACGTAATCAGAAACCTTTTATCGGATCCTGTGATCAGTGAAACTCAATGTATGAATGGAGGCTTTTACTTTTTTCTGTATTTGCCACAAACAAACATCCAGGGTTCTAATCCACCAGCGGCTGCTCAAATGGAAATATCGAGCTTTATATATATATATATATATATATGAGCAGCTGGTGTAACGAGAGCGAGCCATGCTTTGTCTAAACAGTCGGGAATGGAGGACTAAAATATATTTGGTTTTTATCCAAATTTATGCGCCTCTTCAAACACAGTAGTGCAAATCTTGATTCATATAAAGTCACACAACGTGTGTCACAGCTACCAGGCTTTCCAGAGTCGACGTTTTAAGTGGTAGGTCTCTACTTCTGTTCATTATCAGACAACTGTTACACTGGGTTGTCAAATAGGTTTGATCTGGACGGCTGATTACGCCAGACGATTACTTATATACTAGAGAGCGACGTGTCACTGTTGTTCATAAGGCGTGAATGCTGACAATCTTTGGCAGTCATTCTTGTTCAGCCTATTGAGTTCGAGTGTGGGTAGGCAGTTGTCGCACTCATGGTGACTGCCAGTCCAACATGTCCGACAAGTTTCGCGAGCCTACACATGCAAGCACCATTACTCGTTATAGGAAAAACAATTGGGATGGGCAACTATTTGGAATTCATCAAACAATATCCTCTGCGAGTTTCTGGATAAAGCACTAAATCAATAAAAATGAACAGCTGCGTAGCGAGAGCGAGCCATGCTTTGTCTAAACAGTCGGGAATGGAGGACTAAAATATATTTGGTTTTTATCCAAATTTATGCGCCTCTTCAAACACAGTAGTGCAAATCTTGATTCATATAAAGTCACACAACGTGTGTCACAGCTACCAGGCTTTCCAGAGTCGACGTTTTAAGTGGTAGGTCTCTACTTCTGTTCATTATCAGACAACTGTTACACTGGGTTGTCAAATAGGTTTGATCTGGACGGCTGATTACGCCAGACGATTACTTATATACTAGAGAGCGACGTGTCACTGTTGTTCATAAGGCGTGAATGCTGACAATCTTTGGCAGTCATTCTTGTTCAGCCTATTGAGTTCGAGTGTGGGTAGGCAGTTGTCGCACTCATGGTGACTGCCAGTCCAACATGTCCGACAAGTTTCGCGAGCCTACACATGCAAGCACCATTACTCGTTATAGGAAAAACAATTGGGATGGGCAACTATTTGGAATTCATCAAACAATATCCTCTGCGAGTTTCTGGATAAAGCACTAAATCAATAAAAATGACGGAAAGCTTCGCTTAATCGCAGTCTTTCCACATACCTTCGAGTCTGCAGGTGATGCTTAACTGTCTCCCCCATTTGTGTTGGTGGAAGATGGAAGCCATGTAATTCGACAAGAATTTGTGCAATTAGATGAAGTGGGGTTTGACGATCCGCTTATCGCATTCTGAATCCAAACATTAGTTGGTAACCTACATGTTATTCCTATTAAGCCAAAGCATTCGTGGGAGGTATTTGTCGGCTTCAGTGGTGCTGCGAATAATAATAATCAAATAATAATCGTTCAGCTGTAACACCCTTCCGGTGCCTAGCTACCATGCCACCCGGAGGAAGCACGAGGGCTAGCATACTGCCAGGTCGCCCAAGCCTAGACAGGGGAAATCGAGTGGCAGCGGTCGGGTTCGAACCACGGGCCTTACGGTCAGTAAATTCGCGCTGTAACCACTTGGGCCATCTCGCCCCCTGCTGATAATAGATGCTGCGAATAGATCCAAAGCAAAAACTACTAGGGTGCAGACAGCGTTCATTGCTAGACAACCTTACGTCAACTGGCGTTCTTTCACTTTTTTTACGTAACAAAATGGCTTCTAAGCAGATAGTTTAGCCCCCAGAAGATAGCCCCGATATACTTGCTGTCACACCGGTTCGGGTATCACAAATAAACACCTTCATAGTAGAATGTCACTGCGTGAAGGCTACTGTATTTTCAGTAAGGTTTTTAGGGAATCTAAGCATTATTTCTGTCAAATGGCCTCTCTTTTTTCTTCTGGAATGCAAAATGAGGAATCAGCTAATTGACGCTATTACTTGACAGCACCCGAGTAATATGTGTAGCTTACAAGATTCGCGTTCATCAGCCCTTATCTTGAAGGGCAGCCTAAATATAGATGTTTCCCCGGGACCATGGCTCCCTGATGGTCCCAAAACAGGAGAAAAATGGTGGTGGGCTATCTAAAGCCTTTTGCAGAGACTACAAAAAATACTTTGACGAATATATTTGCCATGGAATTTCAAGACAGCATGTGTGAAATGTACTAGGCGAAAGCGTATTGGTGTGATTGTGAAGTTAAGTGATTATATTGGGCATTTGGATTCAAAAACTCTGGTGCGTATATGGACGCAAGAAAATTTACTACTATTATTATATATTCAAAATCCAAATCACGTTTAATTTCGAATTTATATTGCACTATTGTTCCAGCATGGAAGAGTATCTGAAACAAGGCGGGAGCGGAAATTCGCAGCGGCTTGTAGATGATACCCGGGAGCTCCATATGATGACGCACACGTAGGTTTTTTGGATTAACCGTGAATCATCCCGTTTGTTCGCAGGAAATACCTTGACAAAAGCGAAGATTTTATTGGCAACGAACCATGAACTGGACTGCACATGATATGGGTGCTGCTTAAGCACCTCCTCTGAACATAATTTACCCACGATGATGAATTTTGTGTTATTGTATTTCTAGGTATAGAATTTTCATCAATGACTTCGTTCTTAATTCGGAAGTTTGTGATATTCTGATTTGCCAGTTTTACACCATTTCCGTGTTCACTATATTGAAGCTTATAATTGCCCATTGCGACCTAAACCACTGGCATGTATCTTCAAGGAATCATTTCCTGGGTCCTTGTTATTTACACCCCGAAATAACTGACAATACTAGCGATTTCTGGCATATTTTAACCGGTTCTTTTCAGTTACAAGTTTCACGAGAAGAGTAACACTCTGGTGAAGTGGAGTACCCGGCCAAGTAGTTATTAGGTGAAAGCCAACTGGCTGTCTCCAACGACAAGCATTCTCAACTGTTTAGATTAACAGTTCAAGTACATTTGGCCTACCATGCTGCCATAGTTGTAACACTCTGGTACGCCAAATTGCTGAATAACCTTTTTGCTGCTGATTAGCTCCAAGGTGTGTGGAAGGTGAGTCCAGTGACTCCCTATTTGACACAGACCTATAGAAATTACCACCACGGTTTTGTGCGATCAGTCAGACAGTGAGCGCACACCACCAAGTAGTGTTTGAAGCAGCGTTTGGCAATAAAAAATTAGCAGCTAAATCAAGAAAGCCGACTGCACTAGCATTTAGTTTCCTGAAAAGAGCACGCAACGGTTTAGACAATTGTTGCATGAGCTCGTATCAAATTTACTGCTTCAGGTAACTAGACATAAATAGCGTTAACTTGAAATATATGGAATGTATACAAATTTAGCATGACACCTTTCCGAATATTATCACGAAAATGTTACAGATAATTGCAATTTTTGCGGGGCTCTTCCAAGAAAAGTAAGGAATGATTAAGTGCCCTGGTAGTTGAAAACAAGCATTTTCTGTCAGGTCTTTCCGTAGTTTTCTTCACTAAAACAACGGGTAGCAGAGATAAATACCTCCTTAGTTTACAAGCGCTGTTTGACAAACAGTTGAATCAGAAACTGTGATTTTGTCCACAAACTTTCCGGCGCGAATGCTCGCACTTGGAGTACACTGGAATATCATATCCATCTATCCTATATGAAATGCATGTCGATTTATGCAGGCTTTGTCGAAAACTGTTTTTAATCTCAAAAGTAATATGATCAACTACTAGTGTTTCAATTTTATTTATACAGTTTTCAAGCTGCGACAGTATTTCAGAAAAATATTCCGGAGCCTACTGACATGACAGATAAGAAAGTAAAACATCCAAACACCGGAGATAGTGCTGGCGACGCAGACAAAATATATCCACAGTTGAAAGCGATTGACGATAACCTCATGGAGAAGATTAAGAAAACTGCCGCCACCGTTGGGGACTCAGCCGTTGATGCACCAACTCGGGTCAACTTTGCAACAATGGGATTAATATCAAACATGAGTACAGCTTACTCCAACACTGAATGGTCCAGAGAAATTCAGAAATAAGGTGTATGGTTTTACTTCTGAACATGTACGCCCGATTCACTGCCCTACTAGTCGATAAACTGTTTATGAATCCTGACTGCTTGATACGCAATTCAACTGTCTTTTGAAAGGCCATGACTTTTGATCTACATACTAGCCCTGGAGCATGGTCCATTTTAAGGCTCAACAATGTACTGGTTTACGCTAACTTTTGGTTGTATACTACGTTACAACATCTATCCTTAATGATAACCGTTTTGCATTATCATATCTTGCTGCTAACTTCTGCAAAACATAATATATCCTGTTAAATGCACTCATATTTTTAAGAATGGTGTGGCCTTCTAAGGAACTGCTAAATCACCCAAATGCCTAGTCGGTGCTGATCCTATCTCACTCTACGTACCACTTATTTATGATATCTCACCTCCAGGATTGGTATCATGCAAACTTGTGGCTTATGCCTCAAATCTCGATGTTTTAGATATTCCCGACCCTCATAAATTGAGAACTTTGAAAGAGTGCCAAATTTTTTAAACCTATTAAATTTGCATGTGCCTTTTGTAGAAGGCAGACGAAATAAACCGTGTCCGTCACTTTGCCTAACTAATAGTCGATCAGTGTCCAGTTGGTACAAAAAATGTCTTTTAACTTGCAGACTAGTTTCCATGAGAATACTCCTTATAATAGAATAAACTGTCATAAATACCTAGGATATATTGATCCGGTTTTGGTTGACCATATGCTTGCCAACTGAACAATGGGATTCGTCGGGTAGCTAGTAATTGGAATTTGTTCAGCGTTTCTGCATGGATCATTTAGGTCTCACACTGATAAAGTTACAGGTACCGAAAGACCTCAAGTTGAGCAGAGTTTCAGATCTTTAATGGAGTGCACCTCTGTCCGTTTTTACGAGCGATAATCAGGTAGTGGTAGGTTCCTGCTTGATTTTCGTTTTTGCGTGGTCGCATCGATTATGCATGGTCATGAACTCTGCAGCAGCCTTGAAGGGATATAGCAGTACAATTCGGATGATCCTCAGACAGACGGTAATTCCAGTGCATAAGAGAATGGCCGAGGCTATTTCTGATAACAACAGCTTCGTAGAAACTGGTAGAAAAAACACTCACCTTTATCCTCATTTGTAAGTCACTGCAATTTTCGCGGTTCTGTAACAAGGCCCCATCTATTGTTAATATACACAGCGCGTCAAATCAGCAAAACAGCAATGGTCCTTGAGAATCACTTTCGTCGATCTTTTATATATTAGACTTTACTTTCAACCAACAGGCTTAATACAGAAAGGAATAAAACGCACGGTCAAACTGGTCAAAATCACCGAACTGTAAAGTGGTAAATCCACCAAATTGAGAGGACGGTTTTGCTCCTCGGGTTAACATATTTTAATGAAAAACATTCGTGAACATTTTGTTTTTTGTCCATTTCCAGCACATTTCCCGCTGACTACCTTGATCTAGGAGTCTACTTCACACCTCAGTGTACATCTCAGTGTACACCTCAGTGTACATGCGTTTTTCATACCACACTAAGTACCTTCATAGTTGTCTTGACCTATCACACCAGTTTTATGGTCTTTCTAAGTAACCAAATTCTTATGGGCTACGGTGCATCTTGCCAATGTGTCGGGATCCACCCCATTATATCGAACATCTTAAACCTTAGGCCGCTCAGCAACTAAGAAAGACTCCGCAAGCTAGATAAAACTAAAGTATTTTTACAACTGCAAGGCAGTATTGCCTCCAAAACGAGCGCAAATTTGTGGCACTGTTGCGTATTTGCTCATATTTGTAGATATCTTCAAGATATCATCCCAAAACAAAACTTATAAAGCATAAACTTACAAAGCATAAAAAAGTAAAATGCACAACCGGCAAAATCCATGACTACCTACCATTGATGATACATTATCAAACTGTTCAATCAAATACGTATCCTCAACAATAAAAATATTACTGTCTTGTCGTTCCTCGGTTTGGTGCAGTTAGGGGATTTCATGTATCTTTGCAGTAAAAAGCATTTTCTTGAGCAGCACTATTGTACCGAGAGCAGTTTTTAACTAGCATTTGAATCTGAATAAATGAACCTCAACTTTATCTGATTGAGATGCCTTAAACATAGGAATGGCTGATTTTGAGCATCCATCAACGCCTGCAAGATGATCCTAAGTTCGGTCTTAACAGATTAATTTAGTGAGAAAATAAGTCTTCAGCTCTTTGGTAATTTCATCTTTGTACGTCGTTGGCACTTAAAATGGACAGGACTTTCAAAAGGAGATTTCCTGTCGAAGTTCAATACGGAACAAGCCCCAAAGTGCTTCCTTCATTACCGTAGCCTTCACTCTTAGGTCAAACAAGAAACAGCTGATCGGGTGATTACGGTCCTGTAGCTGCAAAATCGAAATCGGTAAGCAATGGTTGTGCGTCTGTTTATGCCAAACTCAGCTGGAGATATGTTATTAACCCATTACATAACTAAACGGACGCTTCAAACACGTTTAGCACAATGCCCTAGTTTGTGATGAATAGGTTTCCGACTTTGTTTTCTACTCAGTCATACTTTTTTATGGATGGCTAATTTTTGCCAATTTTTAAAAAGCCAGAAGCAAGTTCCTAATACCACAATGCTTCTGGGTATTTTTGTGAGCAGTAAAATTCTTCTGTATTAGCATGGAACGCTATTTTGACCACCCCAGTTTTAAACTTGCTCGATCATATGTTAGGAAAGTTTGTAACTGCAGTGTTTACTAAGTGCAAACTTTTTTCACGGAAAGCATACCTTACTAAGGGACTCTTAGTGATGGTTTTTTTTCAGACTGACATATCATTACTGTTAGGGAAATTCCTTCCGACAAAGGTTATCGCGCTTGACCGGATGAATTTATATCAGTTATCTATGGTTAAACACCAGTTTTTTAAATGTCACTCGAACCGGTTACTCATCTCATCCACAGTGAATTAAGACGAACCATGTTACTTAGCACCGCCTAAACGTACCAGGCCCAAAAGTGGAAGAAGAATGCTAGTGTTGTCACCTCGACAACTTGCCGCAAAGTGACCCCAGGATTATGTGGCTTGTCTTTCAAAACAAAGATGACGTGATACTTCCCACGTGATTGGCTATAAAAGCTTCAATCCTGTTGCTTTCTGTGGCGTGTTTATTAAGTCCTGTGGCCTAAGACATAGTAAATGTCGTCTGGATAGATGGTTATAAGCATACTATTAAGTTAATAGTCTGCTGAACACCTTTTGTAGAGATCGGTACATTCTGATGTGACTAGAGCGAAGTGCGCCCATAAAACAGCGTAGTGACATCTCGAATCGTGCTTGATAGCTTGGAAGTCTTCTGCAGAGCTCGGCGACAAAAAGAATAACCCAGGTGAAACAGTAAGATTCCTGGCTATATGCACGAAAACATTAGAACACCTGTGTACAGTATGATTAATATCCTTGGACAGCGCAAATCCTATGACTAGAAAGTGAGAAAGAAAATCTCATGGATGACCTCATTTCAGCAAACTTACCTGTATCGAAATTGAAACAGTGAACTAAGTGCACACTTATAGAGAGAAGATACCTTTGAAAACGTAAACATCTTGCATGAATTTATTTTAGGGATTATGAAAATGTTCTCTTTGACTACGTCTTTGTCAGTCTTTACCAACAAAGCGTCTGGGAATAGTTCACTCACAAAGACATGCGTCCAGTTGCAGAACCTCGGTGGTTCCCAACCTTGAATTCGGATGTCCGGTTCACTCTGCGTTCCCGGGTACAAAACACAGAGTTTAATTAAACCGAAGAGTTGATAATAGATCTTGCAGTAGCGAAAGCAAAATATCTAGCGCAGAGAGCAGATAACCGAATGCCTGGTACATTTGAATTAGAACCTCTGTGTCATTTCATTCCTGAAGTACCGATGGAATCCAGACCTTGTTGGCTATCAGTTGCAAACCGTCAAATACTTACGAAAATCAGAACATCTACAAATGCACAGTCCACTACTTAACAGTCCCTGCATTGTTGCGTCTACTATAAAGCTGTGCACCAAGGATCTTCATACCGTTTTGATCAAGATCCAGATGACTGTCATTACGCGTGCTTAGAAGCCCAATGTGACGTGGCGCTCAATTTATCCCAGTAGGAAGGCTGATGTATACTCCTAACCTAACTGCCTGGCTATCGCCTGTCTACCGCTTCATGCTGTTTTATTTGTTAATTACCACTCAAAAAGGATACCAAGTCAATTCTACCAACATTGTGCTCGGGTACTTTAATTTCAATGCCCTTGGAAGTGTCTGATACTTTGCACCGGGCCTTTTCTACCGGATGAAACAAGAAGTGCTGTAATAAGTTTCGAGTGCCGTTATTCATTCTGCAACTTTTTCAAGGGCCTTTTGTTTAATATATTATAACAGCTTGGCGGCAGTTTGTCCTATTTGGTAAGGCCACTCATTATGTCCGTTATCTTCTTTCACACAAAAATGCCTCAGCAGAACTAATGTGCTGTTATTACAAGGACATTCATATTGTTTGCTTCTGGACAGGAATACTTCACAACTTTAGTTAGGCATGCTAAGTTATGTGCATTCAACCGTATAGTCGATGGCAGAGAGAAACCTCAAGCTTGCGGTGCTTTTAACTCTACACCTTCAGTAGATTTTGTATTTTGTATTTATGGAGAAATATATATTGTCCTAGAGTACTCAACTCAACGCTCGCTTCACTACCACCGCTCGCTGCAATTCGGTTTTCGTCCCTTGCACTATTTGGTGAACGAAGATTTTGTTGGAGCCGATGGATCCCACTGGTTCGCTTGGGCAACTTGTTGAATCAGGGTTTCCAAGAACCTTGACTTTGTCCAAAACGTGGCTTGTAGATCAACACGTTACTGTCAGAACTGACAACGCAGAGACTACACTGTACCGTTGTTTTGGCACGTAATCGCATCTTAGAAACGACCCACAAGGAAATGCTGTCGCTGTGCAGAACAAGGTAAAAGACAAAGCAACTAATGCTGAGAAAATTGCTCAAAATATAAAACCAACACATTTTGGTGTGATCTAAAGACACTTATTCAAAATGCACGCTAACCGGCATGTGGAGGCTGCGATAGGTCTTCAGCCAGACAAACGTCGGTTCAGATGTCTACATAAACTTGCAACCTTTATGTGTGTAGCAGCGATTGAAAAACCTGTGTGACGTGTTTAACGTGTTTGGTATCCATGGTCGTCATTACGCTTATAGAAACGTGTCGTTCTGTTTGCCTATTTCTACCTCCTTGTCATCTCAGAGTCACGCTAAATTGTCGACCCTAAAGCTATCCTAGTTTGCATTCACCGTTTTCCCACTTGCTCGAGTGGACTATAAACTAACTCTCTTTTTTATCAACATCTTATGGTCTGACCCCTTTTTACGTAGCAGCGCACCTCGTATTTATTTACCATCCTTTTGTCCATTTTTTTATCTTTAGTACCACACGGGAATTCGCATACCTTGTTGCCTTCTGACGTTTACGTCCACTTTCAAGCTGTATCCGCTTCATCTATACCTGAGCTCAAGGCTGATTACATGAGGAAAATCTATCGCAGTTAAAGGAGCCGTAAAAACTGTTTACTTTGATTGAACGCCCTGTTATTTCTGATTGTCACTGCGTTTTAAGAAATTATGCCGTCTCATTTATATTGTTGTGTTTTCCGCTCTTAGTATTGAACTGCATAGATATATGTGCTCTATTGACGCTACGTATTTTATGTGCTAACCCGTTTAGCACTTGTGACAGTATGAAACACTCAAAGTGGACATCTAGCTGGCGCTGGGTGACCAGATGCAGATAGAAATGCTTTATTGATAGTTATTCGGTTCAAAAAACTGACGGCAAATTACTGCTAGTAAAATAAAGCGAATTTTGGAACTTCTGGTAAAATGTCAATACAACGACAGGCAAGTATGTATGCAAGTGTCGAATATGACTTTCCGCAGAAAACAAGTCATATATTCAAGAGAAGTCCGCTCCAGACAAAAGCGTGATATTAGTCTACTGAGATAGACTATGCTACAGCTCACCATAACAGTCGAACTGATAGGCGGACTGGACATCCTATGTCGTATGGCGAAATTGACTTGCTAAGTTTTCCTGATATTAGTCCTGGCTGTAAATAAATGAAAACAGTTAATACTGCACATGCCATCTTATAAACTTTTATTAAGCACAGTACACACCCAACGAATCACCAAACCTTTAAGGAATACTGGAATTTGAACATGAATGCACACAATGTAAACCTGGTTTATCATTTCGAATATGTGACTATGATTTATTTGTGGATAATGACTCGGCTGAAATGATCGCTGATTACGCAGAGTCTGTGCCCTAGAGTAAGCAACATCGTTTGAACTTGCACCATTCTATGAAAACCGTCTCCCGTTTTTTAAATAGTGTTTTACACGAATTCACAGATCGATACACGAGATAGTGGCTTTCGCCTAAATTTCCCGGGTCGGTTTTGTTCTTGTCGTCCATGGGCTGACGTTCACCTGAAAGGCACAAGTGAAAAAAGGGTGTAGCACTGCTCTTTATGTTCTCAATGCGGGGCAGAATGCCTGTCAGCGCGAGGACTTGCATAAATAAGTGTCTAATATTGCTTTGAATTGTGTTCTAGATGAAGTGTGAAGGAGGGTTATTTCAAACAGCCACTACCCAAAATGAGAAAAAATTGCCTAATAAATAAATGCACTCTGAGCTTGAAAATCTTCGTATCATGTACCCACCGTGTGTTTGCTGAGTCAATGGTGAAAAATCTGTTGGCTAAACCTTGTTTAAACAGGTCCCCTCGGAGGCGATGATACTCCGGGGAAGGAGATCAAGCACCGCGAGACGCGTTTCGTAGACCGTGGAAACAATTTTTGTAGCAGCTCGCTGGACACGCTCGATGAGGGTTACGTCTTTCGTGCGTCCTAAGTAGACAACTTGATTTGCATACGCAAGGAGTGGTGTGACTTAGGCCCCAGAGTGTTTGTGCATAAGTCACCAGTCTCGCCTTGCTACGTACTTGTACAAACTATTTTCATGCTCGGAGGAAAAAACAGTAACTGTGTTAGCTTGGTGACATCAAATCGGGAGGTATAGCACAATTTAAGGGAATGTCTGCTGCAACGGGAGTTTCTTATAATTTAAAATGGTAAAAATTGCAGCTAAATTGTGTGGCGTTTTGTACCTTTGTTTTACTTGCTGCAACGGAGTTTCTTATAATTTAAAATGGTAAAAATTGCAGCTAAATTGTGTGGCGTTTTGTACCTTTGTTTTACTTCCATTATAAAAATACGTATTTCATCAATTGCATAATCGTTTTTTGTTGGAATACGAAAAACTACAAAAACACGCACTTGTACAATTTCACCGAATACAAGCATAGTCACGTGCTTCGTCTCTCTCTTCTGATTTCGCTCGCGCTTGCAGCGGTCTTCGCGAGTCTCATGTACTAACTCTGGTAGCAAAACATTTCAGACATCTTCGGAATCTATTATATGTGGAAACTATTCAGAAGAAGACCTCTGGACCAACATGATTGAATTATTGGTTATCCGCTGATCTGGGCCAACGACGAACTATTTTAAAGAGAACAATTGGTAGTGAGTCTGTTCCGTCTGATCTCCTTATTTTTGTATACCCCACCTAGCCTGATCATTTTTATTTCTTTGCCACACACTCCTGGTAAACTAACTTATTGGGTAGCCAAATGTGATGAACATGACTGATGCTCTATTCATTGCTCTATTCCTTATTCTCTTGTTTTAATATTCCATATGCTGTACATATTCGCCAATTCGAATACATACGTGCTGGTTGCCACTCTTCGCTGAATTCTGAATTTCTAGTTTGTCGGGTTGTACCGATATACGTACGAAACTTAATTACCACATTTTGGCGTCGCGATTGGAACAATTCATCATGCCTGCCGAAATGGAACCATTAGATGTTAATTCAACTGCGCGTGACGTAGAGGATTATTTGGAACGATTCGACATATGGTGCCTCACAAAATCCGATATGGATGATAAGAAACTCACTGCATATTTCCTACATTTCGTTGGCAAGGAGGCGTATACTTTGATCAAGAATTTAGTATATCCTGAATCTCCAATTGATATTTCTTACACTGCATTGAAAAACAAAGTTCTTCAACACTTCAAACCGATTAACTTCGTAGCAGCCGAAAGAGCTAAGTTCAATATGTTAGCCCGCTCTCATTCTCAGTCGGTTCGTGATTTCGTGTTACAGCTGCAGACACAGGCAGCCAAATGTGACTATGGTGCCCAACTGGAAGACCAGCTGCGTGATAGACTCATTGCTGGCATTCAACTGCCCGAATTACAGCAGAAGCTGTTACTCTGTCCGGATCAGAAATTTCAAACTATTCGGAAAATATGTGAGCAGTATGAAGATGTGAAGCATGTGACGAAGACTGAGGAAGCAGCCTTGTTAAATTATTCTAAAAGAAATAATTCAAGGATGCGGACGAACAACAAATTCAAACCTCGAACAGATTCTCGTGCCTCAAATCCATCAACACGTCACTTCACAGATCGTAACCCTAATCCGATGGCTCAAAAATTCGGGAAATGCGAGTCTTGTGGACGAAACCATTCCAGATATTCATGCCCCCACAGACGAGCCAAGTGTTTTAGCTGCGGTAAAACAGGACACATTCAACTTGTCTGTAAGTCCAAGAAAGTGTGTCACTTAACTTCTGACCCAAACACTGACGTGAAGACATTATCTGAAGATATTTCTACTCTTTCTCTATCTGTTTTGTCCCAAAATTCGTCACATGTTTTTAAAACGTTGATATCCGCTTCTGGTCAAAAGCATGGCTTTATTGTTGATACTGGTAGTGTTGAGTCCATCATTCCACAATCAGATCTAACTGCATTCTACCCCAGTGCCGTGATAGTGCCTACAGATATTAACATTCGCGGTATCACTGGACATTCTGTACCTCTCGTTGGTAGTTGCACGATCCCTGTGAGGTTACTACAAGGTACCTGTATCGATTGTAATTTTTTGGTATCAACGTCGGGACCATCGATCGTCGGACTCAAAGTTCTACGCTTACTGCAAACCAGTATCACCTTACTGACTTCTGCGAATGAGAATGAACTCAAGCAACTGATTCTTAAATGTTCTAAGGCCACAGGTGGCATGCAAATTCCCAAGATGAGGCTCGAAGTTACAGGAGAGCCTATATTTCTTAAGAGACGGATTATTCCATTTGGTTTACGCGAGCCTGTTCGTCAAGCATTAAATTCAATGTGTGCGAAAGGAATACTGACTCCTGTTGAGTCATCGAATTGGGCAACTCCGATCGTTACCCCACTGAAGGCTGATGGTATTACTCCGAGAATTTGTGGTGACTACCGGCTTACGCTAAATACGCGGCTACTACAACGTACATGCACCACGGAAGAGCCAGAAGATGTATTGTATCGTTTATCAGGTTCAAGTGTGTTTTCAAAAATCGATTTAAAAGATGCTTATCTTCAAATACCACTGGACGAAGCCTCCAGTAACCTTACCGTGATCAACACACCCTTTGGGTTATTCCGATACAATTTTCTTCCCTTTGGTCTGAACGTTTCACCAGCTGTATTTCAGCAAGTTATGAATACTATTGCAAAAGATTTGGAGGGTGTTGAGACGTACCAAGATGACGTCATTGTGCACGCTGCTGACAAAGCTACCCATGATATGCGTCTGTTGTCTTTACTGAAGAGATTTTCTGAGTTCAATGTAGCTATTCATCCTGAAAAATGCACTTTTGGTGTCCCATCATTTTCATGCCTTGGCTACATTGTGGATGGCAGCGGTTTTAAACCTGATACAAGACGTCTATCCCCTTTAGTAAATGCGCCATCACCGACCAATCTACAAGAACTGCGTTCAGTTCTAGGAGCACTTCAGTATTACTCTCGTTTCATTCCTAATTTCGCCAAACACGCAAGTTGTCTGTTTGATATCATATCTTCCAATCAATTTTCTTGGTCTTCCAACCATGAGAAGGCGTTGCGTGCACTGCTTGGTTATCTTCAGACTTCAGCTGTTTTGAAGCCATTTTCCGCCAAACATCATTCGACGATCATTACTGATGCTTCTCCCACTGGAATAGGAGCAATCCTTGAACAGTGTGGTAGACCAGTGATCTGCATTTCCCGTCGACTTTCAAAAGCCGAACGTGGATATTCTCAGACTCAACGAGAAGCACTTGCTGTATATTGGGCTGTCAAACGGCTTCATAAGTATCTTTTTGGATTGAACTTTACCATTGCTACTGATCACGAGGCTTTGAAGTTCTTGTATCATCCAACGAAGTCTCTGGCGAAGTCATCTGCCGCTATGGTGCAACGGTGGATTATTGCATTGAGTTCTTACACCTACACAGTAGTTCATCGTAGTGCGAAAATGATTCCTCATGTCGATTTCTTGTCAAGAATTCTATCATGTGACTCTGATTCAAACAACTCAGATTGTCTACTGATTCAACCATTACCAGTCAAGCGGGATGTGCTTGTTGCTGACACTAAAAGATATTTCGCTCCCATTTTCTCTGCACTGCGACGTGGCTGGACGCAGCAAGAACGACGCCGATTTCCTGCTTTTTACTGTCGCCGCGAAAGCTTGTCCGTTACTCCGGATGGTTTGCTGTGTTTTGAGGATAGAGTTGTCATTCCACCGACTCAGCGAGCGGCTGTTCTTGCAGATTTACACTCTGGTCATCTGGGTGTCGATAAAATGAAATCCCTTGCACGCTTGTCATGCTGGTGGCCGGAACTGGATGCTGATATCAAGCATACTGCTAAGAATTGTGTTAAGTGTGCACATAAGATTCATAACAAGTCTTCACAGTGGCATCCGTGGCCAGTTACTTGTGAAGCATTTCAACGAGTTCATGCTGACTACTGTGGTCCTTTTCTTGGTAAATACTATGCTTTAATTCTTATTGACGCATATTCCCGTTGGCCTGAAGTTTTTCTAACTACTTCTCCAAGTGCCGAATTCACTCAGCAAGCCTTGAGGAAAGTATTCAGCCACGAAGGTGTACCAACTGTTTTGGTCACTGACAACGGCACACACTTCACTGCAAAATTCCTCGAGGAATGGTTGAAGGGTCTTGGTTGTCGACATCTGTTTACTGCTCCGCGACATCCCCAGTCGAATGGACTTGCTGAAAATTTTGTCCGAATACTTAAATCTGCTATTATTTCACTCTCTCCCACTACTTTTGTGGAATTGGACCGTGGGATTGATAATTTTCTAATGCAATACAGGAACGCCGTCCATTCCGTTACTGGGAAGAGTCCCGCGCTTCTATTTAAATCTCGTTCGTTGCGTACAAGTCTTGACTGTGCCAAAACGGCTGATGTTACATTTTTCAAGGGTAATGATTTACGACCCGCAACAGGAATAGTGCTTTCATCAAATGGCAAACGAATGGTCACAATTCTCGATTAGGATGATTTCTCTTGTCATCGGAGACACATTGACCAGGTTGAGTTCAATACCAGAGGTCAGTCTGTTAACGGCACTCCTGCTGTTTCAAATACTAATGAGTCCTTTGTAGATGATCTTGTGGTATCCGAACAACATGCTGTATCTGAAGAACGTACTACCTGTGAAGATTCTGAAGTTTCCATTCCGAGAAGATCCGAAAGATTGCGGTCAAGACCACCACTGGACTATAAACACCCGCACGCTCATTCAAGGTGTGGCGGATGTGATGAACATGACTGATGCTCTATTCATTGCTCTATTCCTTATTCTCTTGTTTTAATATTCCATATGCTGTACATATTCGCCAATTCGAATACATACGTGCTGGTTGCCACTCTTCGCTGAATTCTGAATTTCTAGTTTGTCGGGTTGTACAGATATACGTACGAAATTTAATGGCCGCACCAAACCACTACAATTGTATCTGTCGTCTATCTTTCGTAGTACAAAAAATACAATTGAGATACCAACCTGATGTGCCCAGGCTTTATAAACGCAACGAACGTGAAAACATGGACGTGTACCAGCCCATGAATAGCACTTGCGCTGCTGAACAAAATTTAAGGAGATCCCTTCCGTGCTGAGTGCTGCTCATTGCTGCAGTTTTTTCCGATGCAGATACGAAGACTGCATTTAGATAGACGCCCATGGATGCCGGTACTTTTCTTTGCGTGAAAATAAACTTTTCATGTGTTTGGAGCACACAAGAAGCTGCGCACTGAAGTCAGTATCCTGAATGCATGAATGTCACTGGCAGCATTACTTGGCTAGATCCACTAGTCTTACTGTCTTCTGGTTGATCCGATCCCGGGAGCCCCCGTCCATTGAACAGCACAGCTGAGATCATTGATTGTAGCCCATGTACTTCACTCTCGACTGCTTGCGCAAGACAATTAATAAACCAGGCCGCGTCTAAGCTGAGCGCAACGGGCGGGCGCGGGTAGTCAAATAGGCGCGAAGTGCATCTTGTGCAAAGTGCACGCAGTAACAGCCCTTGTGAGAATAAAAGTCATCTAGACAGGCCTCTGTACCTAGGCCTGAAAGTGATGGTTGGCCTATAACGACCTATGAATCCTGTTCGTCCAGAAAATGTAGCGCGTGCCTGGACTTGGCATTTTGAATAGCAACCGGTAGACGTTCAGCTGGGTTTTAGTGGTCCGCGCATGCATAAACATCTTAGGAGACAAATAAACGACCCATACGGTAGGATATGCACACCTACTTTCCAGATCGGTTGGCATATTTCAGCTGGCCAAGCTAGCCTACCCAAACCGAAACTTGTAGAAAATGCTTCCTCTCCGGCGGGGGACGTACCATTCCTGCCTCATGGACCTTAAATCCCTACATTTGATTAGATCAGTGCGTGGTCGCATATTGCAGTTGAGTGGCTTACTTCAGCATCCACTTCCCGCGATGTGATATCTTTTCCTTCAATCGGACGCTCATAAGGCATTTGGAGCCCGCACCGAAGCAATTTCTGTACTGTTGAAATTCCTTACTGTGGAGTCGCGTTTGCCTTTGCTTAACATATTAGACAATTCTTGTTGCCAGTTCTTTCTTTCATTTGGATTCCAGAAATGAGATACTGGTACCTGAAATTCCTTTCATCCAGGCATCACTTTACATGAGGACTGGATTAATTGACCCCTTGATCATTACCAGGTCACACGCGACCGCCCAATCTTTTGGAGTGGGAAGGGTTATTGGTTTCTCGTTGTCGATGGTATTCGGAATGTTAAGTGCAGCAGCTTTTCTCAATTACATGGTCTTACACAAGAACATCGCCATATTGAAGGGTCACTAAAATGAAGATCTATTGAAACCTTGGACCGTGGTTACGCCCATCGGCAAAAGCACATCAAATTGAGCTGTTTCATGCGCCTACAAATCGCAACCGGAATGTGCTGCTGCGCAAAATGCATGTCTTCACCTTCAGCGGTTTTTTTATATCTCCGCTTGTTTTCTGGTTGAATGGTAAAGAACCATACGACCAGTGCACATTTTAACCCGTCACACTGCTTTTAGCTCACTTACTCTGATCTCGTCCTAGATTTTTGGATTCATATTACTGCCGAATATGGTCCTTTGCCCACATTTTTTATCACTGGTTTCAGCTAAGAATCTCAGTTCTCAAGGCCAACTGGCGTTTGCAGCTGCCATGCCCAATGTAGCAAACGGTGCTTGCAACTTTGATTGATTTGCGTTTGCGTATTGGTGATGTGCAGTTTTGTCTAAGGGCTCCGTCTCAGGAGGTTTCTTCCCCTCTTACATTTTAAGAAATTATCATAAACCCTTACCCTACTTTAACTAGCGCTCACATGGCTTGCACGCTGCCAGTTTTAGCTTATTTGCTTCAGTAATGTTAATTTTATCAGCCCCTTTCGCCCAGTCACAACTACCACCTATATCGCTTCCATGTCCCGTGTTTTTTTACCCCACCGCTCATTCTGTGCCCATAACGACTTGCTGGTGTCAACTTTGGTGTGCCATTTTCATCGGTAGAACATACCTAATTACATATAACTGATTCACTTTCCTGTATTTGGGTGGGCCCGTGTCCGGCCCCTGCTGAGCCATTACTTTCGGATATAATATTACAACCGTTCCTAGGTTTAGTCCATTCACCGTTTTCGAATAAACGCCACTATCATGCTCATCTATTTGCCGAAGGCCAGGGCCAGTGCTCATGCCCCGTGGTGGGTAGAACAGCGCGCCAGTTTCCTCTACGGCTCATCCATGCTAGATTCAACGCCAGGAGTTGAACAAACTCGCGTTGCCGTCTCCCCAGTTTAGACTAGCAATAACCCTCCTAGCAGCAACCCCTCTCAACCGAAGAAGCTCCAATTTCAGGGTTGTAGACAGAAGTGCGCGCATGGGATTCCCCTTCAAAATTTCTCCCTCTTTTCATAATTTGTTTTCATCCTCCGAAAAACCCGCCAACTTCTGACGAGGCAGGACTAGGGACAATCTACTGGATCGCCTAAAGGTCATTGAAAAATCGACACTGTCTACGTGCTCCCACATCAAACTTTCGCACTAGTCCAGTTAGTAGTTTATCCTACAGAAAACGGCAGACTATACTCCGTTCCCGGTCAGGACTTTATGTGGCCTATGCAGTACCCCCATCTCTGCGGCCAAAAAGACTTAATCTGTTGCCTACCAAATCAGTTATTTCCTGTATCCTAGCTTTTATTGGGTTTTTTATCCGTCTTGTGTCGCTAGCTCCAGTTTTACCTACCAAATCTCTCAGTTATCCAGATTCATCTGAGATAATTACAAAGTGCTCCAACCTCCTTGTCTAAATGGGCTTGTTTACCAACAAACAAGCTAAAGTGCACCGAATTTACCTCATTCAATAGTGATTCTACGATCGTCGGTGATGGACAGTTTGCCTATCACCGGCTAATCACTCCGAAACTACGAGAATTTCGAAGCAAGCGTTGGTCGTGGAGTTGGTGAATTGCGATTTGGATACTGAAGGCTGGTTCACGTCAATTTTTCGTTCCGTTGACTCATTTTTTAGTTGTATCGTGAAAGCTTCAAAAAGAAAACCTAATGGTTGATTCGTATTATCTTCCTTGGATCATATCGGGTCGAGCGCAGTGTCCAATTTGATTGGCACGCTGAATGCGCACGATTTCACCATCACGGAAATAAGGGACGAGGTTTCTCCTTCGTCGCCAGATCACTGTCGAACTCCAGCGAATCGACGACTAGCCCGTGACAAGAAAAGGGTATCTCGGCCAAGATTACTTTCAGTGCACCGTTCGTCGTTGAATTTTACTCTTTAGTCTTCCTCTCTGGTCTCTGGTTTTCCAAGGGCACTACGCATCAAACAATCTCTTCACTTTTCCCTCAAGCCCAATCCCGGCAAGAGACAGCCTTTTTGGCGTATTCTGGATTAGTTTTGTCTGGTAGTCAGTAAGGAAAGCACCCATCACATCGTCCGCTTGTCTCTCCCCTCGAGCTTTCAACGGAGCTGACTTAATGGTTACGTCATATCTTTGACGTTTTCATTTGAATGAGGGTGTTTCGTCCTGAGCCCAGCTCACAGACAGAGACTGTCAGCAAAAACGCCGAAGTGCATGTTCCAAAACGAAACAGCAGCTTTTTGATTATGTTCTCCTTCATCGTCGATATTTGGTGACGGACGCCATTGAATGGTCCTTCCGAAGTGTTAAGCTTGTCGATCAAATCTAACACTAATGGTTCCGAACCAGAATGATCAGACACATGACAAATGTCACTTACAGTGATATCGCAAAGAATCATGGAACATTGAAAATCACCACAGTTTCAGCAAGCTGCCGGATGCATTACGTGGCACATTTAGACTTCGGTTGATGCCAGGACGCCAAGAGGTTTGCAAGCTCTTTTTGAAATGATGGTGGTTTTCGAAGCCGTGTCGAGTTGGAGAAAAGCAGGCGTGCCGTTATTATGTACGGATACATATTTCCTCCCGTTAGTATTTTGGCTTTAAGGACAACAACACCGGCATAGGGAGTCTTGATCGAAGATGCGTCTTGAGCTTTTGCCGCTGCTTGTCTGACGCCGATCCATCCCGTGTCCAGTACGAGAACACCTGCTGCAATGATATCATTTGAAGGGACTAAAGCTGATAAAATTCTATTCACCACATTTTCAGCGTTCTGGAGGCGACCGCTTCTGACTAAGCTGGTCAGCATGCACGAGCAGCACTGCCGGGAACGTTTTCGTGTGTCATAACAGTACCATGCTTCCAATTCACAAGCCATTCTCATTCAGACGTGATATCTTGTAACACGTTATCTAGGTTCTGCTCAATCTCGCTGAGAATTCTTGTTCATACGTCCGCATGATCGGGGGACCACAACCCACATAGAAGTTTACGATAATTAAGTTCATCCTTAATCATGCCTCGGAGCTTGAAACAATCACATTCCCTGTTGAATTTGACCACATGCGTAGACCAGTATTCCTTGACATCTTGGCTCAAACTCATAGAATGATCTCGGAGACTGCACATGAAAGTTTTTAACTGAATATTGAGGACGGTTTCATTGAAGGTCAGTACAATCGATTTGCTTGGAAAATGCCATTCGTAACATGTCCATTTTTGGCAAATCCGAGTTCCCTGACCAGTTGTCTTGCTTTCCATGGATCCTCTAGTCTTCCGGATTCACCCTGAACAACCACTTATGTTTTATAAGCCATGGAACAAAATTAATACACGGTGTGAGGTCGAACTGGGATTCGTGAATTGCGATGAGTATTGTGCTGACGGCTCAATAGTCCGGCTGAGCAGTGTCTGCAGTGAAGATTTTCATTGGGCGTCCTGATGAAATTCAACTGCGCTAGCTCACACTGTCGCTGTTGTTCTTTGAGAAAAGAAAGCGTCCGTCCAGATGAAATGGTTATTGTGAACACCCGTCCGCCGCTGTTTAACAATGGGTGGCCGTCTACGGTTTGCGAGAATATTGAGCAAGCCGGTCTACGGGAGGAAAAGAAGACAGAGAACCCAGGACGAGACTGCTTTGCTGAAGCAAACTTACAAAATTTCTTCTTAAATATTCTGGCTTGTTCGTTTTCCCCAATCGGCGGCGACGTTTCTATCGCGAACCATTTCATATCCGTACAGCCTGTCGCATGCAGCTAAGCTACATTTGGCGAGTTCCGCAGACGTGCAAGCTATCCGCAACATGTGGTATCGATGAGTGACCTAGATTCGCGTAGTCCACCGCACATCTGCTGATGCGCTGATGGACGGTTTATGACAAGAAAATATGTTAATACCCTAACGCTGTCCGAAAATCAGCTAGATAACCAGAAAGCGACAAGCACTAACAGGGGTCTTTTTTGTTAAACGAAACGAATGTAGCACGCAACTGAGAAGGGGGCGCTCATCGTATGTGGGAAAATATTGATATTGTCTGCTGTTCGTTCGTGCGCAGGCTTCGTGTTTATTCCGCCGTTGTAGCAGCTACACGGATTTAATAATTGTCAATGGGTTGCGTGCCGCAATTTCCGCGCGGCTAAACACCTAATTTGATGACATATGCGGTGTCGTTTTTTGAACTGTGTTTGGGCTTCTCATATGTAGGTAAGCTTGAGGCGTGTGCGTACACGTCCTGTTTCGAGACGTACTAGGCGGCACAGACAGCTAAATATCAAATGAGCTGCGGCGTGATTTGTGCGTGCAGGACAAACACCGGTTTCGTAGTCAAGTGAGTGACTGCTTTTGAGATGTCTAATTTGGAATGTGGGTGAATAAATACCTGCATGTTACTAGGTAATCTTCAACTTAAATTTATTGCTTTGCGGGTCTGAAAGGCGCGTCGGTGTATCGGACCAGATTCTAAGGTACTTCAGATTTCCAGGCGAACGGGCATATGTATCACCCGCAGACCTGGTTTACTGATAAGGCGTTCATTGTATATAACTGGGTGCCTATTATCCGCACCATAATCTCAGCTGCAAGATCTTTACAGGCAGAGTAAAACTTTCTGCGCCGAAATGTTGCATTTAGCCGCGTATGTGCTCGAACCAAAAAACCGTTCTAATCTACGTTCATATTTTTGCAGCTTACCGAATTTCATTGTTCACTGAAGCAGCCAGATCTCTTGCTGGAAAGTCTTGTGGAATAATTTCTCAGCATCCCTGAGACTTTGGGCGGAATAAAAAGGGGGTTCAAATGTTTGGACTAGTACCCTCGACTCGACTGCCCGGTTGCCTTAGTCCATCAGGGGCACGTCATAACTTTCGAAAATTCAACTTAATTGTGCGAATACGCAGCACCGCATAATTGTGCACTGTCGAAAGCCCATTGAAACATTGGCGAGTCTTGCCGTCACTAAGCTGATTTATTGTCAGTTCGACCCATTACGTCTTTCGAACGCCGCACACTTATGCGGTCGGTTCACAGCGGCGGCCGCCTTGTAATGAATAGATTAAACATACAGCTATAGGACAACCTGCGGAGGTCTGACTGTTAATTGTGCGCCAAAACACCAATATCTAGATCAGAAGCGGTAAAATATGGTTTTTTATTTGTCGCAATGCTTGAAGCCCCTCATAGAGATTCTTGACTATATCCGGAAATACTATCGAATTGGCCTGTTGAATGACGGTGTCCGCGATAAAACACGCTACTTGAACGCCCGTGTTTGTGATGTAAAGGGCATCCGGGAGACCTTGCGCACATTTGTGGAATGAACTTCCCCCGCCGTTTGTCCACACTCCTTCTAGAACCCAGTTTAAAGCACTATTAGACATTTATTTATGCGAATCCTCGCGCTGGCATGCATACTGCCCCGCGCTGAGAAGATAAAGAGCAGTGCTACACCTTTTTCACTTGTGCCTTTCAGGTGAACGACAGCCACTGACCGACAAGGATAAAACGGACCCGGGAAACTTGGGCAAAAGCCTCAATCCTGTGTATCAATCCGTGAATCCCTGCACCTCCGACACCAACACACTCAGGTGCACCCTAAAGAGTCCTGTTCCGGCTTAGGAAGACAAGATGATTAGGTCAGACAAAGCGTTTGATTTGCATGGTGATAGCTAATAATTGCAGTTATCAAATTGCGTGACCATAAGTTGCAAACCGCCTCGAAGCGAATGTCGTGGCAATGCACAGTGAAAAGGAACCAATGGTGTTGACGGCGCCTCCAAACTGACCTTGTGCGCGCGCGTACGAATTCCGCGGTAACGTGGGGTCTGGCCGTTATGGCTAAACCGAGCAATCACAACATTAGCGGAACATTCAGCAAATATATACACAGAAAATTGTGTCCCTTAGAAGATACTCAGCTTTTCCTTGACTTCCCAGTGCGGGGCAGCGAATTTGCCTGCACGGGGACTCCATTGAACTCTAACTCTTGAACACCTCGTAATTTACGATAATGAGAAGACGAAAGTTTTGGTAATAGTGTTATCCCTAAAAGGCGTCTAAAGCTGTTTTGAACTGAATGCTAGACGCGGCATCGGAGGAACATTATTCCACGCACTAGCTACCCGGAGCGAGAAAAATGGTTGCCCAATAAATGGGCGTGTTCTGAGTGCTCTGGGCGTGCTCTGGGTCAACGGTGAAAAACCTGTTGGTCAAGCTTGTTCAAATAAGGCATACGTAAGCATTATGTCTCCTCGTATGCGACGATATCTATAGAGAAAGTAGGCTAAGCACCACGAAACGCGTTAACGTGTAACATGCCACCCCTTTTTGCCACCTTTAGCCACCCTTTGCCACCGGTGGCGCCACCGGTGGTGCCACTGGTGGCGTGTTTACTGGGTTTAACAATCAACGGATTTGATGCCGCTAGCCGTCTTCGTAGCGTCTCGTTGGACACGACCACTGAGTGTGTCCTGAGTAAACAAGAAGCAATCTGATTTAGGCACTATAGAGTCCATGCGAGTAACACGGGGGAGATGCACTTAATCATTCAGAGAATGGCCTTTCTTCAGCAGGATTTTCATGGTGCATTGNACGGACATGTTGAAGAAAGCCGGATACCTTTTGTTAGCTAGTTTCAAGTCCTGTCCATTCTTACCATACACGCAGGCGTTCATTGAGTCCCCCCGGACGCACCTTTCGTCATTGAAAGGAAGGTGCCAGTCCAGCGATCAATGCTTTTCAGCGCTTACATCCATTTGGAAGGCGCTGGCGTTGAAAATCCAGGATTTTAAGTCGCCAGCAACAAGTAGATATGGACTTGGAAGCACACCTGGCAGGTTCGTGACTTTTCTCAGGAACAGCAGGGTTCCCAAAATGGAACGTTGAGCGAAGTCCAATGGAGACCGGTGCCGAGGTCAAGCCTGCTTCCACTTAGAATTTTCTACCTGACAAAAATGTTATACTCCAGCGTAGAATTTCTTCCTGAATCCGTAGGACTCTATATTTTGGAAAGTGTGAGACCCGGTCGAGTGCTTTTGAGAAGTCGAAAAATGACATCCGATATCAGTTTGTTGGTACTTAGGTAATCAAAGATGGCCCGTTCCAGATATTGTTCCATCAGTTTGCTCAGTAGCCAGTGAGGCTAATAGGTCTGTAGTTGCTGGGTGGTAGGTGGTCAGCATTTCTGTAGATTGGAGTGATGATCGCTTCCAAACAAAGGGAAGGTCGCCTTGGTCGAGCAATTAACGAAACCGCAAGCAGAAATGCTTTTACCAGGTTGAAGGATCCTTAAATGAACCTCGTTAGACCCCAACACACCGAAGGGGTTTGTCTTGAGCAGGAGTTGATGAACATCCTCCGTGAGGACCAAGTCGGTTAGAAGCTGCTCGCAGTTGCCTTTTCAAGTTTGGATGTGGCGAGGTCGTTGGGGTAGAATACAAGCCCTCATAGTGTTCTCTTTAGGCTTCGCCACTCTTGGGTTCCCCAACCGGTGCTCCCCAGCCGGAAATCGAACGTGGGCTTTCCGCAGGCGGATATACTCACCATTATACTACCGAGACAACTACTGCATCGAAGCACCAGCGTTGAATACTGATGTACGGTCCATGATGATGATGACGGATAATTTGCAGGACTTGGACTGTGTTGTTACGAGAACGTTTGGTCCGGAGTTGGAAAGTCATGAACTTCCAGGTTCACAACGTTGGAAGTTTGGCTGGTGTTGTATCTGTGGGAGCTAGCTGGATGATTTAGGAGCTTGATGAAATTTATATCACGTTGATAGTCTAGTTACCCGGGTGAGAAAACCTAAAGGAAGAAGACGAACACCAGCTGAAGATCGACTATATTGCAGATGGACCAATGGAAGAAACAGCGCTGCGGCTCAGTTGGCTACGACAGAGAGAAACTGAAATCTCAGTGAAATATTACAAAGGGTAGAATCGTTCGTTAGGACCTGACCGTCTTAACAGCTGAAATGCATCACATCCGCCCGCTAAGGAGATCGAAAAGAAACGTCAGCTTGGATAGCTGTGTAAAATGCTCCAGTTTAACTCGCTATAGTACCAGATCGGAACACTGCCTCCCGGTTTGCCGACGTTTCTACCCCTAGGTGATTAACTCGGGTAGTGAGGAGCCACTATCCAAATAAAACATGATTCGGATGGATATACATTCGTAGATTAGGGTATCTACTTTATACTACAGATGGGAAACCACATCCTGATGTACAGGACGCCGTATAACCTGGAGCTAAATCAGAATACTGGGAAGGTATCTGAAGGGTTGTGGAAAAGAGCGTTATACAACGACATATTTCGATTTTAAAGGGATTGCCCCAGATTCGGGTGGGTAACTGGACCACCGTCCACCTCATAAGACGCTCTGCCACCCCGGATGATAAACCAACTAGAGGACGTAGATGACATACTACCTACGACATGAGCAACATGTGAGGTTGTTCCGTATATTAGGGTACGTTGGACCAATACCAAGTGATGATGATACCGTCTTTCAAAGCAGTTATCAACTAGCTGTCTGATCTCGGTAACTCGGTCGATTGACCAGCCTACAAACATCTAGATTATTGGAGGTCGTGCTAAGAATTTTCGATCAGGCTTCTGTCCTGACGTTTTTGTCTGTGAAAGACGCAGTTTTTTATACGTTCAGATCTCTCCTCATGGGCTCGGTTGAATCCTATGGCTATTAGTTACCGATGAAGAACTACCGGTACTACCAAAGAAGGTGTGAATCAGATTACTTGGTTCTGTCCCTGTGCTAAACTCCTCCAACTGTGCCACTGGCCTTTTCTGACGCCTAACAATTAAATTTGGACGCCGCCTAATCGTTTCGGGATGCGCAGCTTTTTAGCTAGAACTCTGCCAATCTTTGACTTACCAAATTTGTGGTCCCAATTTTCCATCGAACTGCTCCACCCCAACGTACTATAGCTATGAATCTGCCAGGCAGTTTCTATGACGCTCTGGGTGCTCCTTTACAGCGGGCTAGAAGTTCATGTATCGTCGTGGCTGCTGGTGACATCAACATGGGCCAAACGATTCTGAGGCCTATTTTCGCGGTTGTCTTGGGTTGGACATGAGACACACGGACAACAGAGAGTGCCTGCTTCAGATGTGTGCTGAGTGAGTGTGCTGTTGTTGTATAAGAATAACCAAGTGTTTTTCTGGATCTGTATTAGAATGGGATAACGAGACATTGTTACAAGGCTAGATTTCGCTTCTTAAGAATCACAGTAGGCTGATGGCTTTGGGTGGGGTTCCTCTTGTTCGCTGATACACACTGGGTACAGTTTTGCGTCCGAAGACTGGATGTCCTCCCACTGCCTTTAGGGGTCAAGTGGCCTAGGGAACTTTTCGTGTTTCCCATCTGGACGGATTGTATGGGCGTACTGTGGGTTACAGGAGATGAGTTTCACTTCCTCTGCCTAAGGGTCATATTTAGAGGGTCGATCGTTGCGTTTTAGAATGATCGACCCAAGAGCAGTAGGACGGCAGGAAACGTTCATGCGTAGACCTTTCCTTTCCCGTACCGACTCCCGGAACAGAGGAAATCGCTTGACAACGTGGTGCCCACCAGCGGACCAGTCATCATCATCATCATCTCCAGCTGTAGGAGACGCGTGCGTGCCGTAGATTGGTTGCAACTTCCACAGTTTCGTTCGCCGAATGTTATGGAAGGCTGGACAGATTACCATGCGTGGCTGTAGGTTTGACGGATTGGATGGATTCTACGAACTTTTGTATCACACCTGATTTGACGTTTGCTAAAAGGCTCTCCATAATCCTTTTGTCTCCTCAGTTGTCAGCCGAATTGTACAAGTGCTAGGGATGCTTGCTTGGCCGAAAACCATTGATTTCTTCGGCCACCGCCCAAATGGCGGTCTTCCGAATTTCATTTATTGATTTATTCTGCAACGGTAGTTCCACTAATGTCAGACATCTGCTGTTGGAGGTGATATAACTATCTAGGCAAACCTGACCACTGGCACCGCTTTGGATCTTTAGAAAAGTTCGCGGTCCGTCCTCTAGTTTTGTTTTATTGCTTTGGAAAGCAAGGCGCATTCCAGACTATATGACAGCCTCATTCGAACTCTTTATTCATTATTCCCTGGATGGGTTATAAACCCAGTGAATCACACCACCTACATCAGATACTCACTGTCCTCCCCAAGACGAGATGGTTCAGTGGTTAAAACGCGGGCCTGTTGACCGGAGGGTTTATGGTTCGAACCCAATCCCGGCAGCCGTCTAGGGTTGGGCAACTTCGCAGAATCTTAATCCTCGTATCTCCGGCTGTCATGGCAGCTATGCACCTGGAGGGTGTTACAACTGAATGTTTTTTTTTCTGGAATGACGTAGGTTCGCGCGTAGTTTTTGGCGTTTTAAGGGTGTCTGGTACGTAAGCTGCTCATCGTTCAGCCGTAACACGTGGTGCTTCGCTGTCATGCAACCTGAAAAAAGCACGAGGGATGAGATTCTTCTGGGCTTCTCAAGCCCAAAAAGAGGCAGCAGTTGGGTTGGAACCACGGATCTTCCGATTTAACCTTCGCTTTAACCTCTGAGCCATCTGGATCTTGTAGGCGGCTCAACCGAACAACTGAAAATGCTAACTATAAAACTCAAGAGAACTTACTGGGCCTTAGCAATCTGGAAGCATCGTTTGCCCGCACAATTCTGTGTCCACCAATGTCCCTCCCAAACCTTTATACACCCCGCCGCGTATTAAGTATAAACAAAATAGCACCTTGCTAGATCACGATATTCTTTTTACGTAGGCGATACTCACCGAGAACTTTTACTACCTTAAAATTAATGCTTCTGTCTGCGTGCATAGAAGACCCAAGTGTGGTCATGCATAGCTCCCCTCTCAGTATCCCGAAGTAAAAGTTCACTGACAGTGCTGTATTTACGTGCCAATTCATCAGCTCCCTCTTCCAATGTGCAGCCACCTACTCCGCCTTCCCAAATCATCAGTGAACGATTCTGGTAGCTACAACCAGTGTACAGCAAGTACGCGGTTCTCACAGCTGACAATGATTGTGATGTATCTCAGAACGTCAAGGTGAATTCAGCTCTTTCACATTTCTCCCTCAGTGTGTCTTCCAGAAGTGATGACTCGTGTAGTTGCCCGCAGCCCCGAATTTGAGTGCTTAGCGTAACCTGGTGGCCACCAAATGCAAATCAACCATGGGCCCAGTGGGATCACATGGTCATCAGTCACCGGCGGAGAGCCACAATTCAAACCATGTTGCGTACGCGGTTCCACAGCTGACAATGATTGTGATGTATCTCAGAACGTCAAGGTGAATTCAGCTCTTTCACATTTCTCCCTCAGTGTGTCTTCCAGAAGTGATGACTCGTGTAGTTGCCCGCAGCCCCGAATTTGAGTGCTTAGCGTAACCTGGTGGCCACCAAATGCAAATCAACCATGGGCCCAGTGGGATCACATGGTCATCAGTCACCGGCGGAGAGCCACAATTCAAACCATGTTGCGCACATGCTTCACAGCTAGTTCTCCTCCATGCCCTCGTAACTCAACAAGAAGCATGCCAATCCACCTTCGAAGACCTACGATAGCTCAGCAGTATTGATCTGAGCCAGTCAACAACTCTACAACAAACCAATGCTTTGCCGGTAGAAATCAAGTGGATGAATCATGCCAAATGTGAAACAAGCTATGCTAGTGGCGTCTGTCTGTCCGACTTCTCCGGTGCAATCAAATGACTACTGGATATAGTCTAGGTCGCTAGTCCTGATTGATGCCATGAAATCTGCACCTGTTTACGGATTAGCCGATTGAGGCAGCCACCTGAGTAGCTGTATCAGTTCCGGTGGTCTCACAAAAGATATTATTTCCATCCGGATTGGAAAAGCCAGAGCAGCTTCCGTGAACCTGTGTCGTCAACCAACGACTTGCCAGCGAAGTATGAATGCCATTACCAGTGAAATTAGCTGCGCTAGCCATTGCCGTCTCCCTGGATGAAGACTCCTAGGCGGCACACATAAGTGGTTAGAGACATTGTTCTACGTGGCCCACTCGCGCCCTCAATAGCATTCCAGCACCAGAGCTATTGCCTTCTATCCATAAATCCCTGCCCAATCTCCTCAATTGAAACTCTACAGACCACCCTGCATTTATCCGTGAATTATATTAACTACCACCTTTAGTGCACAGCTATCTATTTCATCTCCCCAAATCATTAGTAAACGAAAATCTACCAGCCATAACCGCTGTACGACATGTAAGCTGATGATGATGACGAGATAGCGTGACGAAATCTATCGGGTTGGCCACGCAGACTCGGATAGTAATTCTTTCAGCTATCATCATGATCAACAACATAACACCAGCGTTCAACACTAACGCTTTGCTATCCGGCCATTATAGATCTGAAAGCCTTATTTCGATTAAATTAATAAATGTGTTCGTGGAGTGCTAGCTTACAACAGTTATTCCGATGTGCCTACACCTCCAGATGCTCGGTCAAGCAATCTCGATAGAAAGTGACGACAGGAACGCCACTGAGATCGATTAGCAATCATATCTTACAGTGCTTTTAAGTAGGCACACTGAGAATCACGTGGTCCCCATCTTGACAGACCAGTCGCATCGACAGAACCCACAATTTTCGATTTGTGGATTAACCAATAGCGGCCTAAACCAACTATGGTTCTGAGATAAGGGTTGTCAAAGACCTGAAAAAGTCTCGGTACCGTTGCTCGCAAGGGAACGTATCAGTCATACAACAAAACAGCTCACGTTATAGCCTGATGAATTCAATTCGGTTCAATTTATCGGCTATAAACCATGTGCCATAAGCACATTGGTTCCAGCTGCTAAAGTTCCGATCACTGGAAAAAGAGGAAAATGGAACATACAAGCAAGCCTTGGAGGCGAAGGCATGAGCAATCGGTTCGGAAATCGGGTAGCTACGCAATAAAGGCGATAGCTTTGATGCACGAGTGCCACCGACTGCGCGATCGGGCCACTTCCACCAATGTCATTAACCACTCATCATCATCATCGAAGACAGCAGCATCATTGTTGCCATTGATGCTTCACTGCCGTACAACCAACCGTAGTTAGTGGATCGAGAGTGCTTCGCTAACCGTATAACTAAATGTGCGGTGTGGTACCTTGAAATTGCCTGGAGTTGCTGCACGGTCCCAAAGGGACAGGAGCCCAATGTGGCCCACTGGACGATGACGTTCAGCCCTCAGTCCCCGTGCTTTTTCGGGCAGTATCGCAGCCAGGCACCGGAAGGGCTGAACGATCATTACTTGGTTTTTATTCATCGGTCCAGCTCTACCATCATCGATCACTAGATATCCTCGAGATTGGCCAGATCACTGACAGCAACCCCGTTTCCTGTCTGGGTGAACTGTTGTCGGCATTTAATGTGGAGGGTCGTTTAGGCCTGATTGATTACTGTTCATTTGTGACTGCTTTGTTTTCAGTAGTTTTTGAAGCTCGTCCTGCTTTGTGTGAACAAGTGAACTTCACTCAACACTGTGTACTGGTGGATTGTCACTGTGTGCTGCGACTGAATTCGTTCTATCTTTCAATTTACTTCCCTTGCTTATGCCATAGACCGATTACTTTCAGGTGCGCATTTGCATTTATGTGAGTTTTCAATGCATGAGCTCATCGTACGATGTGATCTCTCGATATACAACAAACCGACATGTGATTTTTATGTGTTTTGGTGGCCCAACATTGTGTTTCATCATTTCGACAAAACGCATTAAGTCGCCTTGGCACCGGATAGTTTTGGATGAATCTCTGGTTAGAGCTGTTGTCTGCATGTGGTAAAGAGCATGAGAGCGCCCCATGACCAATATGCCTGTGTATGCCTGTGTATACTATGCTCAGCGCACCTTAGGAGAGTATTCTATGCAAGTTAAACCCATCTATTTGATTCAGAGACGCGTCTGTATCGCGAAATGTCAGACCATTTGAGATGGCCTACCTTCACTGGTGTTTCCCAAGTGGAGGTTGAGCACGTGATCTCTCGACTAAGAGTGTCATACCGCCGAATTTACTGTGACTTTTTCTATCATTTACATTTCGGCTGGCATCTGATTAGATTGCCAGTCCACAAACTGGCGATTATCAGATTTTGAGGTAGTGTTCCCCTCAGTGAATTGCTGACATGGACGTTTCGCTCGATTCGCTTCGTTCACCTCCGACTAGGTTAGGTAGCTAGGTTGATCAGGGAGAAGAGGCGCTGGATCAGACCAGTTGCGCAGAGCGGTGACTGGAAGCATCACACTTTTTTGGACAGGTTAAGTCAATTTGACAGCGGAATTTTGTTCGAGTAAGAAGCGAGTATTTGTTAGTGTGAGTGAGTTAGACTCGAACAGAATTCGTCTTGTCAGGTATCACCTAATCCCTTAATTCGCTCTTCAGAATGAGTGTTCTGACCAGTCGTTTGTTTGTTTTTGCAGCCCACTTTATCCTGACCCCGTTAAAGTCGACCAATACGGATACCGAAGCAGCAATTCCTTATTGACCACCCATTAATAGTAGAAAAGTCAGTGGCTAGTTAGCCCAGGCCTCACAATACATCGAATTGAATCTGTGAAGCGATCGAAAGTTGACTGCTCACCTATGATTTGCGGGCAATTAGTGTCAACTTGATGGTGACGTGCTACTAAACACTAAGCATAGTAAAGTAGATAACATTTTAGTGGTTTATATTGATATGCCGCTTTTGTCGTTGCTTTTCTACTGGGGGAAATTTTGGTAGCTCAGCTGCAGGAAAACGTGGTTGGTGCACGAAGATCAAGAAAGAAAGCGTGATGGTCTTGCCACGTGGCAATACAAAGCAAGCAAGGTTCATGGAAGCATGACACTCAGTCACAGGTTTAATAAGCCGACATGTAAAAGTTCACTCAACCTACACGTACCACTAGGAACAAAGGATCGTCAACTTAAGGAGAACCAGAGGTTAGGCAGACGGATTAACCGATATCGTTACTAGAAGGCTGATAGGACAATGACCACGGGGTGTTCGTGGCGAAGGTCAAAGTCAGCGGTCATGTGGAGGTCAGCTAATCAGGGAATGGACCAACCAACAGGATCGATCAATCCAAGGTCACCACCGGTCAACGAGAAGTATATAGACACGAAGACAGCATCGTTCAATGTCTCCACACCGAAGCAACGCTAATCTACTAAACAATGGTGATGTCATCCCGACTGTCAGCGAAACGTTTGTGGTGAAGTTGGCAGGCTCAATGAACTTAACACCAGCTGTTCTATTTTCTTCATCAGTGATAACAGCCCTCAATCTCTATGGGCTCTGATGCTGTTAGAAATAATTAACGGATTATCAGAACCATCATAGGATTAACAATCACTCAGCTGGGCACCGGAGAGGATGGTCACCCGGCGTTATGCATTACACGCAGCTTAGCGTTGTCTGAGCGCGAGAATTTTCAAGATCCTTATGTAAAACGGGGAGCAAAGATCGTTCATGGTAAACATCCTGTTGGCCTAACCAGGTGTATACCGAGGAAGAAGCGTACAAATAAGGGAAAGATTCACCATAATGCGTAAAGGGGTTTCCTTTGTGTTGCCTCAAATCAGTTGATGACTGACTCGAAGCCACAGAGAGAACCGGTTGTTGATGTACACGGCAGTTGCTACATTACCACACGCAAAGACGAGATCAAGTCCTTAAATTAATTCCGGTCGTGTTCGCAGTAGAATTTACTGGACCGTGAAACAAATGGTCTGGTGTGATAGTTAGCATCCAAAAAATGGTTTTAATGGCTCTGATGGACCAGTATGCTACTGGTGTGTCACACAAAAATAACTTAATTCAGTTGTCGAGCCCACACTGGTTGTCTCCTTATAGTTTTGGCTGGGGACGACTTTCACGGGTGAAACAAGCCAGTTAGTGATACGAACTAATCAGACGAGTGCTTCTTTCGGTTTCAGGAAGCCGGCCGGGAATGTTAGTTTCCCGGCTTAACGGTGCTGTGATAAACGCAGCTTGCCATACGATAGTGCGTTGACTACTTCACAACATGAAGATTGTCGAATGGGGAGCGGGTTTTGTCCGAATGATAGTCATTTCTTTGATATGCTGCATGACTTATGAGTTAAATTTAACGGAAATTTAATCAAGGACACTCCCGAGAGATGTGATCCAATCGTAAGCAATAGTTTTGTTGATTTTTCTGTCGTACTATTGTCCAGAGCATCCGTGCCAGTCGGCATCTCGATCAAGGCTGCAGCTGAGTGTGATGCAGGGCGTGCAACACGTTCAGTCCTCGAGCTGGGACCTGCGGATAAAGTATTCAATTTTGGGTGGGGGAGGGTGAAAGAAGGAAAACGTGAAAGTTTAAGAAGGAAGGCGTCAGCAGTAGAATGTTTTCGCTTACCCGCCCTGCTGTATGCAGCAAGTAAGGCGACCCGGCTGATGGCACCACGCGACGGCCGATGTGGCATGAGTTTATTTGTGTGTGTGCAATTCATGGTTGTACGTGGGCTGGGCTGCTGCCAGGGCGCCCACACCTAGACAGAAGGACGATTAGGGTCCTCAACCAAAGCCTTTGGCTCAAAAGCCTAACCGCAAGGCAGCGGTGTTCGGCTGGAAATGCAAGTACATTACCATTTTTTTACGGAACACGTCGCCATACATGTTCCAACCCCAAACCTGGAGGGCCAGGAGACTGTGTTCGTCGGACCTCTACCCATGGACCAACCTGGTATGAGAGACTCTGTGAGCATCGTGCGGATACTCCCCAGTATAGCTCAATAGGTCGCCGAGGTACACACACGGCCACACCACGGTAAGGTCCAGTCTCTTCGTGACTGGTGATTTGAGTCCACCCATCCACCCGAATAAGTTTACTGGTTAGTGTTTTCGTACTTCGTTGCCAGGTTATACACTGTCCATTTCTCGGCCGTTTCCACTCAGCACAGGTCTGAGCGAAAGAGCTCTGTGAGGCAGACGGTCTTCTGGCGTGCGGAGTATATGTCCTAACCAGCGCAACCTATGAGGCGTGAGTAATTCATCTATCACGGGAGAGTCCCTCCCTCCTAAGACCATCCGGCGTACCTCAGCAGTACTAATCCGATGTTCCCACCAGACCTCACCAATGCTGCGGAGACACCGGTGATCAAACACTAACATCTTCCGTACGTCCTCTGTGTAGTGGGAGTCGATGACTTAGTTAATCGATTATTGATCCGTTGAGTAGAATGAGAAGACTTCGCCTAAGGATAGGCTGAAATGACAAGTGAAAGTGAATTAATGGAAATAGCAGTAAAGCGTAACTTTCACTACATTCACTCCGGCAGGCAAAATGTCAGTTGAACCTAACAGAAATGTGTTGTTGGTAACAGAAAATGAACGTAGTGTGGATGAACAATTGAAAATGGTTAAAGTGATTTTTAGTATTTTGAGGGTCTGAATGGAACACTGAAATAACGTTTCGTCGTGGACGCAAGAAAGTTTGTAACACCTGATCTAGACTTCGCGGTTACGTAAATTGTAGGGACGAGTGCGTTGCTGTTGCATCAGAAGATTCTGAGCATTTTCTGATATGCTCGTTTTCGGTCTGTTTCGAATCTCTGGTAATATTCCAGCATTTCCTTCACTGTTGTTATCATCCGATAACATTTGAGACTCGAGCTGAACATTTTCTGATCCCCTATCGCCACCTGCGGGTGCGAGTTGACGGATGGAAACTGTTTGGTCCCTACCGTCTTTGAGCCGAATATGGGCATACTCAGGATTGCATTCTAGTAACGTCGCTTCTTCCACAATTGGGTCATATTTTGATGTGCGGTCAAACGACTTCACAAGGACAGGACCTGGTGATGTTAGCCAGCTAGGCAGAGATGGTCCGTACGATGATCGACGCTCGTGAACAAACATTCTCTCATGTGGCGTTGAATTAGTAGCCGTACAGAGTAACGACCGAATGGCATGCAGAGCATCGATGAGCATATGTTCCCAATGTCCAACGTCGAGATTACGAGATGTTAGACCGAGTGTGATAGCTTTCCAAAGCGTTCCGTTTAGCCGTTCCACTTGTCCGTTGCCCTGGGGGTTATAGGGAGTGGTTCTGCTGGTAGCTATATGCCTGCTATGCAGAAATTCTTTGAGTTCGACGGACATGAATGAAGGGCCTCGGTCCGAGTGAATATAGGCTGGCATACCGAATATTGAAAACAGTTGACATAAACAACTGATGAGTGTCGATGCTTTCATATCCGGACAAGCGAAAGCAAATGGGAATCGCGAATACTCATCTATGATCGTTAGCAGATATTTGTTACGAGTAACCGAAGGTAAAGGTCCTTTAAAGTCGATGTTCAGGCGTTCAAACGGCCGGGTAGCCTTTATTAGTTTTCCCTGTATATGACGATGAAACCGAGGTTTTATTTGCGCACATACCCTGCACTGTGCGCCAACGGCCCTAACTTCGTTCAACGAATATGGGAGATTTTTCGATCTGACAAAGTGAAACATTCTTCGGACTCCGGGGTGGCATAACGAGGTATGTATGGTCAGCAGTTCGGAAGAATTAGACACGGAGCTACAAAACTGGCGGGATAGTGCGTCGGCAGCTTGATTCTCTTTGCCCGGACGATAAACGACATCATAACTGAAGGGAGAAAGTTCGATGCGCCACCGTAGTACCTTATCATTTTTAACTTTACCTTTATGGTTAGTATCATACATAAAGGCAACAGATCGTTGATCCGTTATCAACTTGAAGTGATTACCAATGAGGTAATGTCGCCATTTTCGTATAGATTCAACTACTGCATACGCCTCCTTTTCAACAGCGGAATGGCGTTGCTCAGATGGAGACAGTGTTCTGGAGAAAAAGGCCACTGGTCTTCCGTTTTGATTTAGGGTGGCTGCGATTGCCACATCAGACGCATCTGTCTCGACTACCAACGGTTGTGTGTAGTCGATAGAAACAACCAGGGCGTTAGCCAGTTCCGATTTCAGTACATGAAACGCCGTTTTCACCGATTCAGGTAGAGGAAATATTTGGTTGTGCACGAGTGGATAAATTTTATCAGAAAAATGTGATATCCAGTGCGAATAGTATGAAAACAACCCGATCGCTCGCTGTTGGGATTTTTGGTTACTGGGTAGCGGAAGATTGCGGAGTGGTTGCAATCTATCGGGGTCTGGTTTGATAGTACCTTTAGATACTTCATAACCTAACAACCGTACAGTTCTTGTACAGATTGTACTCTTTGCTTCATTGAAAATGAGTCCGAAACGCCGCGCCACTTCTTTGAACTTGGCTAAATTAGCATCATGTTCTTCCATAGACTTACCACATATAGTGACATTGTCTATATATGCAAAAGTGTCAGCCAGTTTCTCTTTGGCAATGATTTCATTAATTGTGCGTTGGAAACAAGCAACGCCGTTCGTCACACCGAAGGGTATCCGACAAAATTGGTACAAATTGCCATCAGCCTCGAAAGCAGTATATTTACGTTCGTCGGCGCGGATAGGAATTTGATGATAGGCACTGCGTAGGTCGAGTGTGCTGTATAATTCATAACAAGCGATCTTTTCTATCATTTCATCGATGCGTGGGAGTGGATACGCGTCCAGATACGTATAACGGTTAATTGTTTGACTATAATCAACCACCATTCGTTTCTTGTGACGCTCGTTGGTTGTGACCAAGACTTGAGCGCGCCATGGTGACGTTGATGGCTCTATAACTCCATCACGCAACAGGGTATTTATTTCCTTGCGAATAAAAAGTTGATCAGGAAAAGACTGACGTCTGGTTTTTGTCGCGACAGGTTTACACATTGGTGATAGATTCTGGAACAAAGTCGGTTCAGGAACCTTAGCAGCTGTCAAATTGCAAAGGGAAACAGGTGGTCGGGAACCGCCGAATGGTATTTCTAATCCCTCGTGCAGGTTGAGGAAGTCGTGACCGAGCAACACATCAGCACATAGATGCGGCAGAACGGATAGCCTGACATTTTTGTAATCGAAGTCTTTTAGCTGTAGGTGCACCAGACAATGTCCAAGGGTATCACTCACAAAAGATGTGTTAGCCATAGAGATTTTGCTTCTTGATTCAAGTACTCGCCAGCTATACTTATTGACGACTGATGCTGAGATATAACTCTCAGAACTACCAGTATCGACTAGGGCTTGGAGACGGACACCGTTAACATGAACATGGCTAATCGCTCGTTGTAGGCATACGGGAGCAGACGCAACAGTAAGCGCCGACAACAAAGATTGAGTAGTCGCCGTCTGTGGCTTGATTTTCTGTTTGGAACGACAAACTGACTGAAAGTGACCCTTTTTACCACACAGCTTGCATATGGCATCTCTGGCGGGACAGGCTGTTCGCGGATGTCGGCTATAGCCACAAAAGAAACATTTATTAGTTACCGCAGAAACCAGGATTGTATCTTCTGACTGGGCTGTATCTTGAATTAAGCCACTTTGTGGAGCAGCGTTGCAAGGGTTGGATGAGATGGGTACTTGATACGACAATGCCTGTTTGTATGCCGATTCTAATGCTTTAGATTTTTCTACGGTTTCACGTAGCGTCAACGTATGGTGCTCCAACAACCTCTGGCGGATTTGAGTAGACTGAATGCCCGATATAAATGCGTCCCTGATAGCTTCGTCACGACGTACATCGCCTATCACACTTTGATAATTACAATCAACAGCTAACGTCCGTAACTTTTGCACATACTGATCGAGTGTTTGCTCATTGTCTTGTTTGCATGTGTGAAGAACGTGTCGAGCGAAAATTTCGCTTTTGGTGGGGGCATAGATTGAACAAAGAGTATCGACAGCTTCTTTGAAAGTGGTGCACTCAGAAACGGATTTATAGACAGAAGGAGAAAGATAATTGATCAAAAGTTCCAGTTTGTCCGGATTATGCGTCTCAATACAAGATAAAAAATGGGAGAATGTACGATACCAGTGAGTCCATTGGTCGGTTGCATCAGGAGCGTATGGATCCGCGTCAAATCTGGCTGGTTGAGCAAAGCGTTCCATGGATGAGAAATAATATGTTGAATAAATTGTAGTGGGAGTCGATGACTTAGTTAATCGATTATTGATCCGTTGAGTAGAATGAGAAGACTTCGCCTAAGGATAGGCTGAAATGACAAGTGAAAGTGAATTAATGGAAATAGCAGTAAAGCGTAACTTTCACTACACTCTGCGCATAGGCGCCACGTCTCGGGTCCAGAAAGCAGTGTGGATCGCACCCACGCAGTGTAAACTCTTCCCTTGACAGACAAGCTCACGTCACGTCGGTACCATGGGTGTCGGAGGTTGGCAAAAGCTGCCCGATTCGAGAAATAATCTCATTTCCAGCCAGTCCACCGGAACTTACACGGTTGCCCAGGTAAACAAATTCATCTACCACGTCGATTAGCTCACCTGCAAGCGTGGGGTGTGAGTCTGATCCCACGCGGTCTAAAAGCAGCACTTTGCGGGTGTGAAGCGCATGCCAATCGTGCGGTAGAGTTATTTAGGTTATTTAAAATGGTTTGCATTTGAGAAAGATCTGAACCAAGGAGAGCAATATCGTCTGCATATTCAATGTCTGTGAGGGAACATCCCGGGAGCATTTCGACTTTCGGGGTTTCAGAGGCAGGCAGAGAAATTTTAAGCAGTAACAAAGCTGAAGGAAATGGGGAACAGGACAGCCTTGTCTTACACCACTGGATGTGGTGAACTCAGGCGAGAGCTTCCCGTATGCTCGTACGCGCTCACAGGAGTTCGCATATAGTTCCTTCATAAGGGAGAGGAATTTGGGAGGAACACCTTTGATCGCCAGACACTGCCAAAGTTGCTGACGGTCGACAGAATCAAAATCAGCTTTCGAATCCAGAAAACGAACAACGTGGGACGTCTGAAGGAGTGGTGCTGTTCGAGAATTCGTCTCAAGGTAATTTATGGTCGATGCATCTCCGACCAGGATGAAACCCAGCTTGATTCTCATGAGTCTGTCTCTCTCTCTCTCTCTCTCGGCAATCCATCAACCTGCGCAAAATAATGCAGAAAGCGCTTTAGATGCGACATACACTAGACTGATACCACGGTGGCTTTCGCATGACGTTCCTGCTCCTTCTTTGAAAACTGATATGATGGTCGAGAAGCTCCATTCGGCTGATATTCTGTTTTCGTTCCAAGTCTTCTGCGGTATGGTTGTCAGACTGTTCACCAGGACCTCGCCACTTTCTTTGAAGAGCGTGGGGTGTAGATCATCCGGGCCAGGTGCCTTGTCGCGCTTCAGGGTTGAAATCCTACAATGGATTTCGGTTACTGATGGTGGGTTGGTGGCAATGTTCCATTCGGGCCCATTTGGTTCTTCCAGCGGTTGTGTTGAAGAACAGGTAGACTGTTCTTCAAAGTGCACAGCCCACCGCTCAAGACGGCTATTGGGGGAGTGAATTGCTGTCCCATCTTTTTCGCATATTGACTCACTGACACCTGTCTTCTTTTGATCCGTTGATCAGAGTAGCTGAAACAGGGTGCGGCTGTTGCCGGCAGCGAGAGCCTTCTCCATGTCCTGGGTCTCTGAAATCCACCAGCGTTCTGTCACTCTTCAAGCTCCAGATTATCCGGTGTTTGAGGGATCTGCGTGCGCCATCATAGTCGCTAGTTGCTGGTATGACCCTTCTGGCAGCAGTAAGATTTGCTGATCTCGACGATATCCATTGTTGATTTAGTGGTTAGGGGATTGGCTGATGGGTTGGTTGCACTGCATTGTACGGTAGGTTTGGAGGGAATGAGGAGAAAGGCCAGTGAGCGAAGAGCTGCAAGGGTAAGTGATACTTCTTGGTTGCCCAGGCCGAAGGGGGGCGAGATGGTTCAAGTGGTTAGAGCGTGAATTTACTAACCGGAAGGTCCGTGATTCGAATCTGACCTCCGCCACTCGACTTCCCCTGTCTAGGCTTGGGCAACCTGGCAGTATCCCAGCCCTCGTGCTTCCTTCGGGTGGCATGGCAGCTAGGCACCAGAAGGGTGATACAGCTGAACGCTTAATGCCCAGGCCGAAGAAGGGGGTTTAGTTGAGGTACACCACCTTGAGCCTTTGACTCAAAAGTCCGACCCAAGGCAGTGGGAGTATGAGGGTTTTGCCCAGAGGCTCTACCCCTAGCCTCTGACTTAAAAGTCTGGACCGCGAGACAACGTTTGTTAGAGTTTTCTTGGGGTCCCTTCTCCGGAGCCAGTGACTCAATAGTCTAGCCTACTTGGTTGTAGAGGCCGGCTTGGTCCGTATCAGCCATACAACAAAACAGTCCACTTTATAGGCCGATTCACATACGCTTGAGATTTAGTTGTATACAGCTCTGCTGTCACAGGTGTCTCAAATCAGCATGGGCTACCCGAGCCTTGGATAGTCGTGGATTGAGTTCACTTGTCGCACTACTATCGGAAGCATGACTTTACACTTTGTGTTTTGACGCACACACTGACTTGCCGTCCGTTAATTCGTCGGGCCAAATAATGTTCGGGGCTGGCGGAGATTGAAGTAGAGTCACTGTTCTGTCTGATGTCCAGTGCATGAGTAGACCTGGTAGTGCCGTAGCTTAGGCAAACTATCGGCACTATGTAAAGTTGTGACACGAGTTCACATTGGACGATGGAGCAGTTGCAAGGGAGTCCAGATAACAATTCTGATGAATTCGTCTAACTTCGGGATCTACCAGTCCCTCAGTTGCTGAGCGACATATCCACACCTTATGCGGCCAACGAAGAGAGAAGCGAATTCCGATGAGCATATAGTCGGAATCCACAAGTGTATTCCAAAACGAGCAGCACTCGGTTGCTGATCCGCGCCATCGGCAACTGACGGCCGTGTGATCCATTTGGGGCCCTGGCTGGCGTGTCGTTGGAGGATACCATGTGGCCCGTGGAACATTTCGGAAGTTAGTAATGCATAAAAGCAGTCTACAGTCGGCGCATAGCTGTAGCGATCGTTTACCACTGTCCGTAGTTACTGAGCCCATTCCATGTCAACCATTTAATTTTTTCTCAGATGCATTAGGCCTGCCTATTTTTACATTCAGATCTCCGGCAACCATAACGATAACTGATAATTTAGCCCGCTGTAACAGGGCACTTAAGGCTTTAAGAACTTGTCTTTGATATTGTCAGCTATTGTCAGTTGGAGCATAAACAGGCATGACGGACAACAGTCAGATTCCCCGCTCGTGAGACTCCTTCACTGACGTTGCCGGACAAATCACACAGAAACGACCATTAACGGCTATTCAGTCAAACAAATCCTTCAGCCCGATGAAAGGACGATATCGACCCCTGCGTATTATGCTACAGTGGTCTCTAAACCACCAGAGCTGCGCAGCTGGAAGCGAGTGGAGAGTGATCGGACAGTTGGCTCAACCCCTATGCTTGCATCTTTAATCCCTGTTTCTGGTACACAGTCATCATCATCATCATTGACAGTATGACATCAGTGTTCAACTGGTACACAGTACACCTATGTCAAGCGAGTTCAGTGTGAGAGCAAGAGAAACTTGTCCTGCTTGCTTCGCCCATTGAAAGCGATCAGGTAGACGGTGTCAACGCTTGGAGATTGGTTTTGAGATGACTGATGCTGTCAGCGCTCGCCGACGCGCAGGTGTTGCGGCCAAAATCTATACAAGGCGAACGGGGTCGTCAGTGCTAACTGATGGTCCTAAAAGAAAGATTTAACAATGGGGTGGGGGGAATAATGTGCGTAAGCGGAAGGAGGGAGGCTGCCGCATCCTTTTCGGCCCACGTTTAGGTTCTGTCAGGTTGCCCGGGCCTAAACAGGAGCAATCGGAAACCCAGGGGTCCCCACCTCTATATCGTTCAGCTGTAGCACCCTTTCGGTGCCCAACCGCCGTGCAACCAGAAGGGACCACGAGGGCTGGGATACTGCCAGGTTGCTCAAGCCTAGATAGAATAACTCAAGAAGCAGAGGTCGGATTTGAACCACGGACCTTCTGATCAGTAACCATTGAGCTATCCCGCCCCACCTCTATAATTTCACATCTTAGCCATCTTCTTTTGATTCAATATTAGGTCTATCCCTATTAGTCTGTACTTTAGTGGGCAGTCTTGGTCATTTGGTTAGCAGCTAGGTTTGCAGGATGGACGCTGCTTACAGAGTGGCGACGAACAACGGTGTGACAGGAGATACAACAAGGCTGTTCCCACAGAACACGGAAACTTGCGATCAACATCATCAACTGTAGCAATCGCGTACTTGCCGTACAGTGGCTATAGCTACCACAGTTTCGTTTACCGATGATTCGGGGAGGTGAAACAGATAGCTGTGCACTAAAGGTGGTAGTTAATATAATTGACGGGTAAATGCAAGGTGGTCTGTGGAGTTTTAATTAGGAAGATTGGGAGAGAATTTATGGATTGAAGGCAATAGCTCTGATGCAGGAGTGCCATTGAGGGCGCGACTTGGCCATTTTGGACAATGTCCCGTCTCATGGCCCCATCCAGGTAGATGGCAATGAGTAGTGCATCTGAGTTTGGTAGTAATTGCTTTCATACTTCACTGTTCAGTCCATTGTTTGACCTCTCCTGACTCGTTCCCACTCTTCACGTGTCTGTGAGGAAAGAGCCGTTCAAGGAACTCGGTCAACTGGCAAACGGAGCACGTGACTAAGCCCGCGCAACCTGAGGATTTTATCCAGTCCATCTGTCATGGGCGAGTTGTTTCCGAGCACCATTCGACGCACTTCAGCATTACTGAGCTGATGTTCCCACCAGACCTGGGCAATGCTCCGAAGACATCGATGGTAAAAAAGCTGAAGGTATTTTGACGTCCTCAGTTCGACTCCCGCACTACTGATGAGCTCTAATAACAGCGAAACTCGAGTCCAGTGCTTCCCCCCAGAATAATTGCGCTAGGACAGGAGGACGACTGTTCAAACGAGTGTGATGTGAATGTGAGCAATGCACATCCCGCAAACCCCACAACATACAAAGTTATTGTTGCTCTCTAAGATGTGGACCCTACTACTTGACGCACTCGTTCAGCTGTAATGCCGCCTAGCCGTCATGCTACCCGAAGGAAACACGAGGCCTATGATACTGCCAGGTTTCCCAGGTCTAGGCAGTAGTAGTGGAAGTGTCGAATTCGGGTTCAAACCGTGGACCTTCCGGTCATTTAATCGGTGCCTTAACCTCAACCATTTCGAGCTTCACGAGGCACACTAAGGATTGTGAACATTACCAATCATGTTCTAGTCACGCACTCAATAGCGAACAGACTCCTGGTTGTTATGTTCAACACACTTCCTGACCCATTTGCTGATCCAAAAGTCGTAGAATCCTACAGGTAAACCCGTTCATTCTGAATGCTGCACCGCTAACTTCGTAGTCTGATGATGTGACAGACCTTTGATTATTTCCCTAGCGGACTCTCCTATCGGTTGACTGTTGAACCCATTTCGTCGGAACAGGTTTACTATTATGAGACCTTGGCATGAGAGGCTGTTCGTGGACAGCAGGTATATCTAGGGTTAGTGGGTTTAGACTTTTTCTAAGAACTGATTTTGACCTTATCGCGGTATGTTGGTCAGTATATTAGATTACACCCCAGTCAAATTCAGACGCATATACTATTTCCCATGTTTTTACAGGATCCATGGTAGAACAGGATTCCCGAGAGATCATGTCACCCCTTCCATAATCCTAATGATGTATAACTCTCCAGAAGTTACCTCAGCCACAATATGTGAGGTGCGACATGCCGTGCCTACTCCGTATTACCGTGTGCACATGGGCAAAAACCGTTTCTGCTGCCGCGGACTGGCCATTTTGGACAATGTCCCGTCTCATGGCCCCATCCAGGTAGATGGCAATGAGTAGTGCATCTGAGTTTGGTAGTAATTGCTTTCATACTTCACTGTTCAGTCCATTGTTTGACCTCTCCTGACTCGTTCCCACTCTTCACGTGTCTGTGAGGAAAGAGCCGTTCAAGGAACTCGGTCAACTGGCAAACGGAGCACGTGACTAAGCCCGCGCAACCTGAGGATTTTATCCAGTCCATCTGTCATGGGCGAGTTGTTTCCGAGCACCATTCGACGCACTTCAGCATTACTGAGCTGATGTTCCCACCAGACCTGGGCAATGCTCCGAAGACATCGATGGTAAAAAAGCTGAAGGTATTTTGACGTCCTCAGTTCGACTCCCGCACTACTGATGAGCTCTAATAACAGCGAAACTCGAGTCCAGTGCTTCCCCCCAGAATAATTGCGCTAGGACAGGAGGACGACTGTTCAAACGAGTGTGATGTGAATGTGAGCAATGCACATCCCGCAAACCCCACAACATACAAAGTTATTGTTGCTCTCTAAGATGTGGACCCTACTACTTGACGCACTCGTTCAGCTGTAATGCCGCCTAGCCGTCATGCCACCCGAAGGAAACACGAGGCCTATGATACTGCCAGGTTTCCCAGGTCTAGGCAGTAGTAGTGGAAGTGTCGAATTCGGGTTCAAACCGTGGACCTTCCGGTCATTTAATCGGTGCCTTAACCTCAACCATTTCGAGCTTCACGAGGCACACTAAGGATTGTGAACATTACCAATCATGTTCTAGTCACGCACTCAATAGCGAACAGACTCCTGGTTGTTATGTTCAACACACTTCCTGACCCATTTGCTGATCCAAAAGTCGTAGAATCCTACAGGTAAACCCGTTCATTCTGAATGCTGCACCGCTAACTTCGTAGTCTGATGATGTGACAGACCTTTGATTATTTCCCTAGCGGACTCTCCTATCGGTTGACTGTTGAACCCATTTCGTCGGAACAGGTTTACTATTATGAGACCTTGGCATGAGAGGCTGTTCGTGGACAGCAGGTATATCTAGGGTTAGTGGGTTTAGACTTTTTCTAAGAACTGATTTTGACCTTATCGCGGTATGTTGGTCAGTATATTAGATTACACCCCAGTCAAATTCAGACGCATATACTATTTCCCATGTTTTTACAGGATCCATGGTAGAACAGGATTCCCGAGAGATCATGTCACCCCTTCCATAATCCTAATGATGTATAACTCTCCAGAAGTTACCTCAGCCACAATATGTGAGGTGCGACATGCCGTGCCTACTCCGTATTACCGTGTGCACATGGGCAAAAACCGTTTCTGCTGCCGCGGACGTGGAGTTCATTCTCGCGAAATGTCCGTATTTTATTTGAGCCTTTTTCTAATAATCGTCGTTACCGCCTTGTTCTTCGCGTTCGAAGTGCGTATGCTTACTCCGGTTCTCTCCCCTGCTCTGCCGCTTTTTGCGGTCGTTCTGTTTCTCTACGTCCTTCTCACGTTTCTGCGTACCGCATTCACCGATCCGGGTATTATTCCACGAGCGACCGAAGCCGAAGCCGAATGGATAAAGATCTCCATAGGTACGTTCAGTGGAGTTTTCGTCTTAAACTGCTATTGCCTGTGAGCTCTAATGTCGCATCTGTTTGCCTTGAAGTGTTTTACTTGTTTGCTCATCTGGTCGTTCTGATGGGACGATCGCGAGATCACCATTTTTAAAACGGCTAGTACATTCCTTAACATATCTGGCTCCTCTGCCCACCTCAGTTGCCACACTGAATGAATGACATACCGCCAACTACTTCATACGCGAACGAACTGACCATAGACACATTAAATCGAAAATTCCAAAAACAGGTGCTGCTGCACGGTTGCTTTACCCTGATTTTAGGATCGAAATTCTGTTCAACATTGTTACTATGCAAGCCTTTAGATACCTGTCCCTATCCACCAATAGTATAAGGGCTCACTTTTCGTTCATCATGAGTTACTTCTTCCCGGCGGATTCCCAGACAGTTTAAGAAACATGAAGACAACTCGGATTCATAAACGCCTCATTGTTTGCTACTTTCATGCGTTTACTGTGCTGATTGATCTTTCATTGGTGAACGCGGGCCCAAATGTGCTGTTTGTAACTTACAGTCGTCATTATTCGTACCACGTGCCACTGAGTGATCGACTACAACTGTAACGAAGGTCGAATTTGTTCGATTTGGAATTTGGCCACATGTTTACTCGTAGCGAACGATGTAACTCACCAATTAGACTGTGGCAATTGGAGCATAACTAAGCACTGGTCGTGCTCAACGGTTTTGTAGTGGGTCTTATCAGCAAAGAGATTCTGAGTTCATCGCACAAAATAAGGATTCACTAGAGGACCGAAGGACTACCGTGGTTGGGCCGTTACTGGGGCTCAGTTCCACGTGGTCCAAAACCTGTAATCGAAACTTCAAGATATCCCTGCTACTTACAAAACACTAGTAATATGCTCACACGATAAACACCACTGGACCTGAGAAGCCATGGGCCCACTTGGTAATAGGCCATATGATATGAACTCGCGTTATCATAGTATTTTTGGCACTTCATCCTGTTCCAGTTCAAGCTGACCATCCAATTGCAATGACCAATCCCTGTCTAGCAGGTTGTGGTTTGCGGTCGCCTCAGAATGCATGAGATGCTCACTGGCGATGACTCTCACTTAGCTTCCCAACTATTTGGCGTAGATTAATCTAACTATACATGGTGGAACCACAGACGAAATCCAGGCGAGCTAGTTTTGCAAAAATCTCGTTTCGCTTGAGAGGTCAAGATATTTTTTTCTCAGTGCGATTCTGTTGATACAGCAGAAGACATCTGCTACCGTTGATAAGCTTCAGCACCATGGTTCCAACCAATTGAGTTCCCACCCTCTCGCAACTCCGCCTCTAATCTTATATAAATACTTCCGCTAATTCCTTGTGTTACCCAGTGCGTTTCGTTGGATGATTGAATGCATTTGTTCACTGTTCATTTTAGAAACTCTCAATTGTGCAAACTCAATGCATACTTTCCGCCGTTCATTATTTCCAGTTTCTTAGCGTCTATTTTCCTTCCTTCTTCGTCTACCATCTTCCGTAATGCAGCGACGGGAGATTTCCAGGTCGACGGAACGGGCAATTTCCCTCTCAATGATAGTGCGAATTCGGTTGTTCGAAGTTATGCGCCCGGTGCTCGCACTCGTCAAGTGCTGATCCGTGATCATTTGATGCGGTTGAATTTTTGCCATAGTTGTCGGTTCTTCCGTCCTCCTCGAGCTTCTCATTGTTCCACTTGTGACAATTGTGTCGGTAGGTGGTTTACAGTTGATATGACGAATGTGTGTATTGTCTTCGCCTCGTTTACCTGTCAGTATAGTATAGCCTATGTATATAATGGTCTGGCTCAAGACGGGCTGGTGGCATTCGAATCAATCAATTTCAGGATTGCACCGCCAAGGTTCTAAACCTCAAAATTCAACAGCATTGTTGTAGCCGTTTACGAGCCAAAACTCGGTATCTAGCATCACATCAAACACCTTTTTCATGTGCTATAAGCAGCTGTTGACAAAACACCGTAGTTGCTGTTAGCTAGTGTCCGTACCGACCCGTGCGACACGCCAGTGCGCCATATTCCTCGAATGTATGGTTTCCTGCCTGACTGTGAAGCTGGTAACAGTTTCATCTGGCGCCATCCGTCGATAACTCGATGCATACTCTGTAGCGCTTTATGATATTAGCACACAATAGTCGTGTGTAGGAACCATTCCAAGCCCACAGATTAGCCGAATCTCAGAGTGCATTATTCGGTTTTCAGGTCAAACTAAGGAGATAAGATTGTCAGATGGGCCAAACTACCGCACTGTTGGTCTCCAAGCCGATAAGCCTTCAAAGAATGCCCGCGATCTCTAGTGGACGAACAGGCTGGGTATGGAAGCTGCGTCGAATCTAGGTGATTATGCTCATTTATTTCGCTTTCTACCACAAGATTCCGTGCAATTCCGCACAACACATGTACCACATCTGGCGGAATAATTTCCGATACCAGCGGTGAACTTCCCCCTTGAAAAGAACATTCTACATAATTCCTCAATTGCATGCACGCACATTCGCTTTACCATTGAGTCCCTTTTGTCATGTGACACTGGCTATGGCTCTCTAACGAAAGGAGGACTAACCAAGGTCATCATTAGGCTGGGAAACCTCAAAGGCCTTGTTGAAGGTACATCCCTGTAGTGATATATAAGGCACACACTATCGTGCTTTCCGGATTACTCCGTAAGCTACTGTGTTTAGTCTGGGATAGCAAAGTGTTTCTGTCCTGTTACTTCTCTATCATTCTACATTACCACAAAGCGTGATAAATCCGTTTGTAACAACTGCTGTGGATAAGCTTATCGGATGTAGCTTCTAGAGTACTGGTCATCCTTACGCATCGCTTGGCTAGCGAAAGACACTCATGCAGCTGACCAAATCAGACAGGTTTTCGTCCAGAGGAAGATTGCACCGACCAAGTCCTCATTCTTCGCTTTGGTCTAGAATAACAACACCGCAGATGTTAGCAGCTAACTGCTACCCGCTTCATCGATTTCCGGGAGGTGCTCGACACTGTGAACCTAGAGACATTGTGGAACATATCAGAATCAGACCTTATCCCTGCGAAGTTAGACAGGTTTCTGAAATTTCAATACGCAACCACGAGAGTATGTTCCCCTAGCGATTTGTACGGTGAATATTGGTCACATTCCGGCTTGTCGTTTTGGGTTTTACAGACCTGTTCGACTTCTCCCGTGCTGCTTGATTTTGCGGTTGATTGGATAACGCAACAACCAATCGACGAACGTTGTGGACCGGAGAATCGTTAGAATGCGTGGACATTGTATCTTGATTTCGCGAATGACAGTTGTCTTCGTTGCAGATCACAGGTTACAGCAAGCCCTCAATAGGGTCCGATAGTATGCTTCTTCCGTTCGTATTGAGATGAAGGTCACACAAACAGAGCTCCCACAGCACCTAACTCTTTGGTATCATTTACAAAAACTTAGTGGCACTAGAGATTGTTCGTGAGTTCAGACACTCCGACTCAACCATTCTCCCGAACGACCAGCCTAAGGACAAAGTTGCAGTTCTCTTGAACAATGGTTGTTTAGCGTTCCTGAGTGAACCGTATACTATTGTAAAGGTAAGAAACCAACCTGAAGATGAAATCTGTATTCATCAGTCTGTCATCCAGCCCGTTTTACTTTATGCTCACGAGATCTAGCCGATGTGAATCGTAGACACTCGCAACATGGACATTTTGTTTACCATTGGTCTTTATTGTACGGTTCCAGAATCGTGTGTCGCTTCAAGGAGTCCGATGTCGGGGTTTGAAAATCTCGACTTGAACAGCTTAGCCGACAACGTCGATTCTGATTGTTTGGACCCGTACATGTTCAGAGCTGTTCTCGCCACTAAATCGCGCCAACGATGGCGTCGTCTAAGCAGTCAGCTGGAAACCCGGATCGGTACTGTTAAGGTTAATGTTGAACGTATGGGTCTCCAGGCTGTCCACGACCGAGCCACTTGATCGATATCTGTGACAGCCTTGCAGCCAACGACTGTTCTTGGACAGCTACGATTTGAGGCACTCAAGGTGCGGAGATAGCCGATGTAATGTAGGGTAACTAAATACTCGAATCAAGTGTGTGTATCGCCTATACTGAGTAAAATAGCGGGCTGTCTGAATGTACATCCATTTTATCAGGGTAGATTCTCTCGTTGTCCAGCACTTTTGTGGCTATTGGGTTTGCTGAGAACAAGATTTCGACACAAAGTTTCATTGTGGTGAACTATGAAGCCGGTGTTTCTGTGTTTGGCGCACCACATTTAGCATTTGTACGGTTCTCTTTTTCATGTATCTTTTCGCCCACTGAGGCACTGCCGAGACGCATACTTACTTCTAATACCTCGGATTCCTTCGTGTTGTCTCAACAATTGACTGTTTTTCTTTCATATACTGAAGAATATTTCCCAGCTTTTGCGCTCTTCGAAGCTCCACTGGCATACAAGCACCGTTCCCACTACCGGCTTAACGTTACCTCTTGTGTTCCTTTTAGATCGGTTTGATCATCACTGTCCTTGGGTCGGAAACTGTATTGGGCGCAGAAACTACCGCTTCTTTGTCCTGTTTATCTACTCCCTATCCTTGTATTCTGTCTACATACTTGTGTTTGCTGTCGTCAATCTTGTACTGTGTAAGTCCATGCCATCGTATTTCTTTGCTTGTCTGTAGAATTTGTTTTAGTGATGAAGGGCGAAATGTCTGCAACAGACAGAGCCGCCACCCCTAATAGAGTTCTGTTACTTTACTGACACTAGCATCATGCTCCTCTGTAACGCAAGATATATACAACCATTATACTTCGGTGGACCCGTCTGGCCATAGCCTCCAATGCCCAACTGTCCCCATCTCGTTCTCCGTGTTCTTGTTTTGCTTGTCTGCAACAGCCGAATCCCCCATTAGTTTGGTATACTGCGTACGGCGAACCATATGGACGCGCAATCTTTCAGACATTCGAAAAACTGTGATTTCGAGTTATGGATCTTACGTGTAATGTGTTTGAAATGCACACATGCACAACACAGAACCATCCCCTTGAACTTCGCGTTACAGAGTGCGGTGTATTGTTACGGAGATCTACCTGCCCAACGATCATAGGATTGGTCAGTTTTCCTTAGTTTTACTTTTTTTTTGATCATACGGATATGGATTACAGCGAAGGGAGGCCGATAAATAGGGACCAATTGAGGATAGCGATCACGTGCTGCATAAAACCCTCAACATTGTGCGGTCCGATTGATGTCTGTGTGATGATTCATTTGTCGATTGGGTTGACAATAATTTGTCACCTTCACCTTGCCCCCAATACAGAATGTAGAGGACTTCTCAGTATTTGGATGCCCTTTTTCTCTTTAAATGGGTCTTGTCTGAATGATTATTGGCTAAGCAGTCATCTCACGGTGAACACGCTTGCCTAGCATGGTAACCGCTTGCTTTGAGTTCAGCAGCTGACCGCCTCTTTCTAGGCACTATCCATGCAAACGATGCATTTGCATTCGTTGTTTACTTCGCTACTCCACTTAACTGCGACTAATTCCCACGAAGAGATGAACCGGTTCCATGCATGTTATGATTTATTATCATTTATCTATTTACGTTGCGAATTGCAGCCGCCCATCATATCCAGAGTAATTACTTTTTGAAGAGAAAATTAGTCCAATGTTGTTCGGTCTTTGTGGTGGCCGGAATAAGAGATATGTAGAGTGAGCGACTTGGGTTGACTTTATAAACGAAAAGGCTTCTTGTTGTGACTGAACGATCAAGTTTTCTGCATGTATACCCATCAGTTTTTGTTGAGAACCCATTTTCAAGGGAAACAGAGGTGTCCAAGTTTACTCTAAGTACTGGTCTTTCGGAAACATTGAGCAACAAGTTAACTGGCCACCTGCACCTGTTCAGTTAGGTCCCCGACCCACAGTGCAGCTCTGGACAGTGAATTTAGAAACTCCTACGGCTTCGGGACTAAGCAAATGCCTTTTGTCTCTCAAGTATCACCGAGTTGTTCGTTCCACCCGCTCTGTTCAAAGATAGTGGTGAAATCCTCAGTTGTTGCGTGTCTTACTAGTGTGCCTCTATTAGGGCGAAAGAGATCGTCCGAACCACCTAGGCCCATTTTCGAAAGTGGTGCTTGCAGTGGGTGTGACAATCACATAGGAATTAGACTGACTCCGGTTGTAACCAGGCTGTTCGCCTCGCTTGTTTATGTTGTTTTACGGTACCCGAAAACCAAGCGAGATTCCAAACGCTGAAGGGCTCTGTGGACCACATCTTCACACTGCGTCAAGCGATGGAGCAACGACAAGTATCTGGCCGTCCTACAGTTTTGGTGTCCCTTAACTTCAAAAGTATTTTCGATTCTGTCGACCGGTTGATTCTTTTCATCATGCTTGCGCAACATGCTATGCACCAAAAGTTCGGGAATATCGTGCGCTCTTTGTATTCGCGTAATTATGGGTGTATGTGGGGTTCTCCAAAAGCTTTCCTGCAGGCACTAGTTTCTCACAACAATGTCCACTTCGTTTTTGTTTCCATTCATCTTGTTTTCCTCTTCATTACAGAGCTAATTGACATTGTTAAGCAGTAGTGAAGCACCAGTATTCTCATCCGGTGTTGCTGTCAATGATGACTATGATGGTTTTCCAAAAAATAAACATCCAAATTGCCTTCAGTGAGACAGGTTTACTACAACGTATTAGTGGTCTGCTCAGAAAACTTCGGGTTCCACCCAGTGTGGAAGAAAGATGCCTCTACGTCGCTAAACCCTAACATCTTCCTTGTGAGACGAACCAGAATTGGTTTTCCTGAAGTGGACTGTGAGAGGCGCGGCGAACGGACCGGGAAAACTGGCCCTTTATGGGCTATTTGAGCAATCCACTGTTTATATTTTTTGGGTCCTTACAGTCTGTGACTGATTCTCTGGTGCCCCTACTGTAGCCGCATCAGAGTTCGTGATGAAAATTCTAACCAGAGTCTGCACTGAAGGGCTTCGCACTTTGAGTGGATGGGGTTCTGTTAGGTTTACCGGCCTGCATGGTATTGCTGTCCGTATCCGCACCGTATCAATCTGTTTGAAATTTATTCCCCACTCAAATTACCTCAAACATCCCAATTTAACTAAACTCCAAGCAGATAATGCTGGATGAACCTGACGTCGAAAATGCCGTTTATACACAGTTACATTCATATCTTGAATTGTCAGGGATTCGGAAGGTTGTGTGGACGTCATCCTAGAAGCCGGTTAACACCCACTCTGCGACTTCAACCCTTGCTTCTCAAACCCAGTAGCCAGAGCTCTGTTCTCTTGATAAATAGGCAGTGCATTCGTCGGCCCCGTTCCACGCGCCTGTGATCACTTGGCACAAACCTAAGACTTGAGGTCATACGACATAGGCTGCTTGATTGGCAAACCCATACACCTATCGTTAACTGACATTGGTTGCCAATGACATATCACTTTGACAGGGTACTGACTGCATGTTGTATTCGCATTTCACGGTTCATTTGGGTAGGGGTTTGTGAAAAAAAATTCTGGCAAGCCTATTATTCACAACTAATGTTGGCTGCATGAACGTTGTGTGGTTTCTTTACTTGCGGAATCTTTCTGTACTTTTCATGGCTGACCTTAGATTTGCATTGTATCGGAGGTCTGCTGCACATCGTTCTTCATAGGCAGAGAAGATACGCAGCATCCATTTCCTTTATCATAAAATGGGCGCTTGTTCCTCTCTTCTGTACAGTGTATAAAGAAACCCAGGATCTACTGGTCGTGGTCAAACGCTCCCCGGGATCATATCCTTTTCTCGTTATTGTGAACTGTCATGTGTGACTTTTCCTAAGGACAGAAACCTAATCGTGGTTGTGTTAGACTCATAGTAAGTACTGAGGGAACCTGAGCTGGCAGATTTTTCACGGCTTCTGAATGCAAGCTTATCGGTCCTACTTTTTTTGGCTTATGCTGCCAATAACCACGCACGCAAGTTTCCGATCTCCTACTTGTCGTTGATTTACAATATGGGTTCCAGATGATTGGCGTTCCGTCACTTTGCGAACTCCGTTAACAGCCCCTTTGACTTCCTGCACTTTTTACACAAGGCACTCGAATCGTCGCATATTCTATTCCGTTCTTCACTTATTTTTGAACGAATACCTGTTTTCACATCCAGCTGTCATACTTTGTGCTCGCATTTCACTTAGGGTTTGTTAGTTATTGTTTCGTTATATGTACGTACACCCTACTGCCTTCGTTCCGGTGCATTCTTTCCTTAGGTCTTTGAGGATTTTATAGCTTTATATTGCCTAGTATGTGTGAAAATTCATACGGCCTACATTGAGGCTACGTCAGTTTAGACTGATAACTCCTTATAAGGGTCATCCGTTAGGCATTCCAGAGCTTACATTTGGAGATTGCTCTGACCTCTAATTCATAGGTGTGTGTGATTATAATACAATGCAGGTGGCCTAATAGTCATATGAGCCCAACCCAGTCGATTGAATGACGGTAGTTATGAATTTGTGGTTGCGTCGAACAGATACAGCCTTTGGTGCACAGCATCTACACTGATTTCCAAAAATAGGCCATCTTGGAAGGATAATAAGTTGCCACGTGCTCCGGGGTGTCCTATGAGGAACACTGACTGTTGCGAGCTCTCTGCGACAATCTTTGTTGTTTTGCTTTGACCGCTGTACTGTGTTATGTATGAATTGACTCTCTTCATACATACTACGAATACAGTTTGGCAGTCCCAAGCAATCGGGTTTCGTTAGGGTTTCTACGCGTTGCCCCATTTCAGTTCTTTAGCATGTTCCGAGGGACTTCTTGTCCTTGGGAGCTCATTCATATCCGATCCGATAGACTTTTGCCACTTTCGGAGGGAACAAACCACTCGGGAGGGCACTCGATCCGGGGCTAAGGAGCTGATGCGTTGGAGCAAACCTTATAGTGGTCACTTAAATGCAGTTGCATGTTCGGGCGCGTCTATGTACTAAGAACTGCAGCGACAATCTCGGGTGGCCAAAACTCACTACGATTACGACCATTTGGGTCTTCTCCATTGGGTTATCTTCCCATTCTTTTATTGGTGGCATGAGTACCTCTGCTTTTTCATCCACTTTGAGGGTCCTGAAAATATTGCGCATAACTGCACATGGCACTTCCGATGCCTGTGTGATCATACAGGTGTAACCCAATAAGTTGGTGAGATAATTTCATAAGAGTGCAGCATTACTCTGTCCCGTAGTGTTAGGATTCGGAAGTTCTGATCTAATGAGGTCAGTTGCATCACTTTCTGCAGACACTCATTTGCACGCTAATTTGGTTTTCACGGGAGACACCTGAATCCCAGCTGGGTCTCTTGTTTATGCTATACTTCAACTGAATATGCTGCCCAATATTGCCTCATATATGAATTTGTACGATACTCGAGAGATCGCAGCAGTAGTCGTTGGTGGTTGTGGGATCTTTGAAACTCACGTTCACATCACTCTCGTTTGAACAGTCATCCTCATGTTCTGGTGTAATTATTCTGGTCAGTCCACACCGAAGGGCGAACAGGGCTCGAGGTTTACCCTTATTATGGTTTATTCCTGGCCATGCTGGGGATTTCTACTCTGGACATCTGTTGTACGAGACGAGAGTTTTACCGCACACTAGATACATCTGAATATTCATGTCTGATCAGGCGAACGTGCTCACCTTTGAACGATATGATTCCTTTGTCCAATGCCTTGAACGATGGCTCATTATCTTTGAAACTACGTTCACATCACTCTCGTTTGAACAGTCATCCTCATGTTCTGGTGTAATTATTCTGGTCAGTCCACACCGAAGGGCGAACAGGGCTCGAGGTTTACCCTTATTATGGTTTATTCCTGGCCATGCTGGGGATTTCTACTCTGGACATCTGTTGTACGAGACGAGAGTTTTACCGCACACTAGATACATCTGAATATTCATGTCTGATCAGGCGAACGTGCTCACCTTTGAACGATATGATTCCTTTGTCCAATGCCTTGAACGACGGCTCATTATCTTGGTTCTGTCGATGGACTAACCCGTTTGTCATCACTTCCGAGTCTGATAGCGCCACAGATGCTTTGAACCCTACTGGACCATTCTTGATATCTCGAATACTGTGCCAACCATAACGTGGAGTGATCTTTGTGCAGCACTTTTAGTTGAGGGATATCATAAATGAGGGATTCAGCTGGGTTTCCTGTGAGTACCCCATTAAAACCAAATTGGTTAGCAGTTTTCGAGCATTTGGGATTCAAGCAGGACATCAGGTTGACAATGAGCCCCAAGAAGGGTGTAGTAGTGAGCTGCTGGAGAGTTTTCAGCAACCTTGTAACTAGTCTTCATTATCATCGATTGTTCGGTAACGTTTCATTTATTACCGCTGCGAGACCGTTCACGGTGGAGTAGTCAGGGATAAACTCTCAGGTGACCTGAACCGGTCCTTTGTGTAGGTTACGCCTGCGCTTAGTCTTCTCATTTATCATGGTGTTTGACGTGTATCTTGCCTCTAGATTTACTGCTCTTTTTTATCGAGATGGACCATCGCATCTCTATCTGGCCCTTGGAATCAAGTTTCAAAATATGATAGAATATCAAGCGACGTCCTCCAAATTTTTTTATCTGCAAGTATAGTGGTATTTGTTTTAGCCTACCGAACGCCGAGCATTACAGTCACCTATTTTATATGGGCTTGTTCCAGCTTCTGTTGCTCGTACTGCAACCTAATGTGAATGCTCATCACTCCAACTTTCCGTATGAATCTCCGGATCCTCTTCCCACCCCCGCGAACGACCTAGCTGCAGCTTCTTATAATGAGACTCGTACATAGCGATGTATTTTTGCTGATCTCTTCGGCGCAGTTTTCCGATTTCTTCATCTTACCTCAGTGCTTATTTTTACGTTTGACTGCACAATGCTTACCCAGTTAGGTAATACTTTCAGAGTTCACACCTCAGCGCATGCAGATGAATTCGTTCTCCGTATCTCTTTTGAATTTCTTGTGCTTTTTCATTCTGTGACGACTCATGTGATTTATCGTATTTGCATTGCGGGTGGGAGATTCAGGTCAAGCACGTGTGTATTTGGTAATTCACCGATATCAGATTGCTATTTTTATACGAAAATCGGGTGCTATTGCGGGCAACAGTCTGCGAATTTTTAATCGAACCGGCTGAAGCCGAGAAATATTCCGAGTGGATGTGTATCGTTTATTCAGTCATATGTGTCAGTCACCTTATTCCTTAACTCGAATCGTGTTGCTGATTGATCGGTTTTTACGTTGTTGGAGATACTTGTAACATTTTTTACTATTCTAACCGTCTTTGGACTCTCTGGTTACCACACAATGTTGGTCTGTCGTGAATTATCCACCCACGAAGACGTAAGTTTCTTTTTTAATGACGGGATGTGACTTTATATTAGCTTTTTTCGTATTCAGCCCACATTTGAGGCGATGTTTTTTTTCGCCCTGTTCAACCGTTGTTCTGACGAATGACAATACGAATGAGCGATTGGCTTTCCACAGGATTGCACATTGGATAAGATAAAGAACATAGTCTCATGTAGTCTGAATATTGCGTTCGTGCTGTGGTGGACGACGCCACTGATATCTAGGTTGGCAAATCAACAGCCGCAGTAGAGCTCGTAGGTCAGGGTGCGATGTATCTCTATTTTATCTATCTGGCTTTAAATAAATGTCAGTAGGGGTACCCGTCAGAAGCCGAGAAATGTTAGAGATAATACTCACCTACTTCCAAGCGACTTTTCTACGTTTCATATGAAATGCTCCAGCAAAGCCGAAATGCCTCCAATCAGGATGCAGACATCTTAGACTGGGGTGGGTTGTGATTGACCCAGCGATGCCTCTCACAGTGTGGTGTGATGGTAGGACTGTTGCCCACCACAATGAGTACAGGTCAGCCACCTGACTCAACTAACGTCAGATTCCAAGCCTCGTCCTATCGGTTACCATTAAGTACAGTACAGCCCAAACCGTCTGGAGCGGTGTAGGTTCTGTTGTTCCCACTTAAATCACTCGTGTTTCAATCGATGTAGCCTATACTCCCAAATAAAAAACGCTAAAGGCAGTCAGACAATTAGTAAACATAAGAACTACGGATCAGCCGACCTACCGCTTACTTATGACCAGCTGGTGGCTGTCGATCCAATCGGCTCACTCTGTCTTGCTTCTCTTATCCCATCATTTTTTGTAGCATAAGTGATTCTGATACCTGTTAACGTCCATTGGTAACATACTGATATAGGATATTCCTTTTAGCGTTAAGATGCTGTCTATGTCCTCTGAACGTGGAGATGATGGTAAAAGACTACGACGGCTGGAGTGATTGTGCATGGTGTGTAGCTGCACTATACTCCAGTCATATCGGCATTCAAACAGCGGAACTAAGGCGTGTTCAGGTCTTCGATGACCATTATCTCAGAGCCATGTATCGTGTAGGTGGGCGTCACCGAATCGGTAACAATGCCATTAGAAAGCGAGTGTTTGGTTGTGCAGTGGGGAGTTTCATCAAGAAATGTTTCCACCATCAGAATCTGCATTGCATGTATCTCTAATGCCAAACCATCGTCTTCCAATGGGTGCTGTTTACCCCGCCCACTTCAGAGCGTCGGAAACACAGCGGTGGTCCGGCTTTTACCTGGCAGCCTACACAAGTCGGCTTTAGAAATCCTGTTCGATTGTTGTGGAGAAAAAGTTAAGAGCCTGAAAACTCAGTGAAGTCGAATGTGAAGAATGAACAAAAGCGACTGAGCTTGTCTTCATGGTTCTGTAAATTTGGAAACTTCAGGAGATCGGTATTGGAAAAACTCATTCCATTTGTAAAACATAGACAAATATTCAGCGTTGTATTCAAACTGATAGCCATTGGAAACTGTTTTCTCCCTCTATTTTATGTCTCTCGTTTCCGGTGGTGAAACTTTGTCAATAATTTGAGGATAAGGCCTACAAGGCAGTTAAATTCGTTCTACCGACACCCTCGCTTACCATCCAATTTCCTCAAAACAGGCACAGTCATTTTTGGGAGGTTACCTGTGTACTTCGGAGTCATGTATTGAAAGCCGTGAAGGACGATTCCTGCTTTAGCGCTCGTTTTTATGCCGTAATGTCACTGCTAATGATTCGTTGGTTCTCTTGCTACCACTACAGAATGGTTAAAAGCCCCACACTGCTAATGATTCTTTGGTTCTCTTGCTACCACTACAGAATGGTGTATCTTTAGATTGAAAAAGGTCCTGGGAAACGGTGTTCTCCTTTTTTGGTTATGCATTTACAGCGCACCGTTTCTGTGAGCAGAATATGGTAAGACACATTCTGGCTTTTGATAACCAATGTCTCAAACATAATTGGGTTCGGCTTGTAAATGAACCCACCGAGAAGTCAGCGGAAAGCTTGTGAGAGGCAGACATCATGGCATATCGCACCCACTTAGTCATTTTATGCCATGAATCGTATTCCATGTCTTATTCATCCATGCATAATAATAAGAGAAAAGCCTATGCCCCGACAGTTGGGAACGAACAGGAACACGAAAGTTATCAGTGCTGTCTGTGTTGCTGGGATTCGTAGACTATTGGACTCAAATTCTACGATTTCTTCTGTGATCAACGGGCCGCCTGTGGACCCGATGTCAAGGGTGCCCCTTCATAAATTCTGGCCGGGATAAAGTACGGGGAAATACATTTCGGATGAGTCGCCTATTTGATTGGGTTTCTACTGTTCCTAGGCCGAGCTGTTGTACATCCAAACTAACCAAAACAAGCGGGAACTAGTGATGTTATTACCCATCAATCCATATTTCGCCGTGTCGTGATGACATGTATACATTACTCATGTCGTAACTGCCAGATACACGTGACCTACTCTCGACTCATCTGTAACCTACAATCCATCTGATCTCTTGTAGATAGTTCGACAGGACTTCCGAATATAGGTGCAAACACGTTGCACCAAGTAATGCTCCTATGCAACAGAGGGCAATATTCCGCTTTTACAACTCCTGCCGATACCTAGCATTTAGTCGTCAAATCACAGAGTTAGGTGACAATTTACCAAACAAACATGCAGGATTTACTTACTGGACCGGCCTTGGCCTGTGACCAGCGTGCCCGGCAACATGGGGCTTGTATACGGGCTGTTTTTAATCTGAAGAATTTATGCATGTTTACAGTTTCCCCAACCGCTCCTTTGGACCTAACTTATGCCTAGAACCGCAGTCGCAATCGTCAGGTTCTTTCTTTGCAGTGTTCATGAAAGCCACTGTTTACCTCACACTTCCTAACCGGTAACTGCAACTATGCGGTTCAACGATATAACTGCTCCAAGACGTTATCATTAGCAATTGGTACTTTCCGTGTGTGTGTAACCTATATCTTTATCAGTCCTAGTACTTGATTTTCTAGTTACAAAGCTAAAAATCTCGGTAATGTAATTGATTCAGCTAGACCTACTGTACCTTTCCGAATGATTGTTCTGCAGAGTTGTTGCCTGATATGTCTTGAGAACAGCCGTGTCCGCAAAATGAGTTGTGTGAAAAATAATTTTGAGATTACAACTAATCCCGAGTCAGTAGCCTCATTTGCGACAACAGCTATACTTGTTTAATATAGTTTAATAAGCTACTGGACGCTGCGTTTCTCTCCCCCGGACTACGACCGCTGCCACCTATATTTGCTTTGCCTTTCAACCGTAACATTTGTTGTATTATTTTTTTTGCAGATACGGCATTTCCCGCGCATTCTTCGCCAAGCTGGTCACAGGAATCCGTTTTCACGAAAGAACGGGTGCTTGAATTTTGTCTACATCTTGTTTGGCCCTCTTCAACCGAGGTAGGTCTGTCGGTAATGCACTGGACATCCGCATCTCTCGATTGTTTTGTTCTGATTGTATTGGCTTGATTAGCCTCGTCTCCTGAAATTTGACTGTTCTTCTCTTGTATTATCTGTCTTACCTTGACACCAAACCCATCCTCCCCTAATCTGTGTTCCAATGTGCTCCTATTCTCAGTGAAATCTACATCACATGCTTAGCGGATTTACTTAGAATTACAGTCATTGCCTTAGTTCAGGATTTTGGTGTGTCCTTTCCGGCGAAGAATGTATTTTATTTGTCGGTCGATCTATCCGAAGCCCACCTAATAAGCAGGGTGTTCCTCGTGATCTTGTGAACTTTTTATTTTTTTAGGCAAACCAGATCATTCAGGTGTGTCACTATTCCGATTCGCAACTGACGTGCAACCAAAATAAATCAGTTGAGCCGAGAGACTAGCAGTGAGATAACGGTTGTGCATCGGTTCAGTTACGGATCTGGATCCGTGACCTTAATAGAACCGCCACAGAAAATACACCCAGTCTATTGGACGCCCAGAACAATCAGGTATCTGCACAAATGTAGCTATGCTAGTAGCTTTCTGGACTACGTTACTATTCGCCAGCGAGACATTTGAGAGATATGCATCACACGAGCGATGCGAGGTTTCGACAAAGTCTAACACCCAGCTTTGGAGGCTACACTACAGCGAAAGAATCGGTGAATGCATAACGGTTGAATAAAAATGTATGAAAGACCAGAATATCAGGTTGATGTGCCGGCACCATATAACGTCCGAACTGACGATCTTTGATGCTTTAAGTCCAGTAGCAGAAACATGGCATCACTTGAAGCATCCCGCTTGAGGCTCCCGGACTGGTTTAAAGAAAACAACCAGCATGTGAGACATCTGGTTAATGAAAAGAACAACGCCAATGCCGAATATCTTGCCCATCCGGACGAAGAGGTAAAAGAGTGCCAGCTCAGGGATGTTCGGAATGAGCTCACTAGGTAATTCAGCCTCATCAGGGAAGAACAGTGACGGAAGCGAAATGAGCAATTTTCTGCGTGGCAGCACGGAGAATTTTCTGGTTGTTTGTAGTTCGAGGGATAACTGGTAGCAGTTTTTCAGCCTATTTGAACGTCATGAACCTCCAGAATAGTTTGGTAGCTTACCAGGCTTTTCCTCATGTGGTCGAGAATGCCGTCTCAGTTCGCGGGGGCCTATTGCATATTGGTGGCACCATTGCATATTGACCAATACTCCCTTCCGACAACTGTCTTTAGCTAAAATAGTGTAATCAATACCTAGAATGTAGACCTCATGGTTTTCGAGTCTCTTGTGTTTATTGCCATTGAATTTAAAAACACTGTGTGAGACGAAATGTGGCCAGTTGTCCCACAGGTTTCGTATCGGATGTGTTCAAAATCCCAATGTCCCTGTGGCTTTGTTTTCGAACTTTCCAGTTCTCTGAAGCTTTGTTCCTTCTGGCAGCGTTCAATGACACCGTCTAGTGGCTGACCAGTTCATGTCGGATACCCTGTCGTCAGTCAGATAGTCGAGTCGTTAGCAGTAGGATTTCTGTTCGTGCTATGTCCAGACAACCTTAGTACAGAGTTAAAACGTATTTACATATACAAGTAGGCCTTCCGAAATTTGAGCCTTCTGATCGCTAACAGAACTGTTGTGGGTTCATTTGATTCGCTTTTAATCCAGAGCACTGGTTTTCATGGAGTTCGGATGGTCTAACCTGCCACAGGTGTAATCATGTCTCAACCGGTTAACACACTGTTGTGCGGTTCACTTTCCAGTCTCTTGCGTGGATGGAAGATAGCGGATGAACAATCCTGGCCAGTCGGTGCTCGAGGATCGTTGACTGGTCCATCAAGCATGAACGAACTGCTGTTCCGACCTTCAATTACAAACTACGTCGTGGATCTTGACCAACCCCTATCGATACCAGTGAACATCGAGCAGGTTCGTTCACTTACTGTTTCTCGTACAACCTTTTGCCCACTCGTTCTGGTTGGCAAAAAGGCACGCAACCAACTGATCGTATTTACGCTCCATTATCCCTACGTTTTAGGAATGATAAGTTTCAACTGATTTTCCTTTTTGATATTGACTTGCCGTAAGTCACGTAGTCTCTTGAGAACACCAAACAGTCGTGTCAAATAAACGGATGAAACAGAGAGGTGAATCAGTTTGCCACGTGAGCACCTGAGTATCTTGCTGAATTCCCGATGTAGGCTGTTGATCAGCCAAATAAATTTGATAGTGTTTAGTTTCTAAATATGAGGATGTCCCTTCCCTTACTGTTTGGCCACACTGTTACCCTGAGCTGAGTGGCTGGGTCTGAATCTGACCCACGCCCTTCGATGAAACTTCTTCGGTCTGTTGCACACCCAAATGATGTCAGCATTCTAATCGCTGTTTGGGCACGGCTGCTGGAACGTGCAAATGCACAATTGATTTAGAGACAAACTGATTGACCAAGCAAAGAAATGGGTCCGCGATGTGATCTAGATGGTGTTTGTGTTGTCAGTTGCTATTCAGTTTGTTCAACTAAGTGGTGCAAACGCACGTTTCACCAATCCAGGCTTTTCTCAAGTAAGCATGTGGCTGAAGGGTAGTGAAACAACGATTTCGTCGCACATTTGGGTTTCTGCACAACCGGCTGACGGCGTGGGCCGTCAAATGATAATCGCGTCTGAAAAACTGGTAGTAGCTCTGCTATGGTGCTCAAAAGTCCAGGCGAGTCCTGTTTGCCCCTTGCACTTCGTTACGCTGAAAATGGGCTCTGTTGTTTGATCCGATTAAACAGTCGTGTGCTTTTTCTGACGAGTTGGTGCTACTTTCACCATCACTTTCTCATGTGCATGGCCGGATCATTGCTGTGAGGGTGCGCGGAAGCATGCTGAAGGTAATTAACCGTCTTTAGGAAGATAGCTAGGAGTTATCATCATCATCATCATCATCTACAGTATAACATCAGTGTTCAACACTGATGCTTCACTGCCGTACAACCATGATTTAGTTGAAAGTCTTATTTGGAACAAAGAAAGGACTACCACAGTCATTTCGAGGTGCCTACAACGCCAGACGCTTATTCAGGCAGTCTGGATAGATACTGACAACGAGAACGACACTGACATCTATTAGCAGTCATATCTTGCAGTGTCCCCAATCAGGCGCAGTGGGGTTCACGCAGTCCCCATCTTGGAAGGCGTATCGCACCGACAACATCCAGACTTTTCGTAATATCTGTCTTGTCCCTGTTCCAAACCAACGGTTGGCCAACTCTGTTTCTGCCTCTCTGAAATGGGCACGGTAAACAGCACTGATCGGCAAACGATAGTTCGACATTCACAATATATGACCTAACTGATGCAGCTTCTGAACACCTTCGGTGAAAGTCCGTGTCGCACAGCCGAACACGCTTTCTAATGGCCTCTTCACTGATTCAGCGACACCAACCCACACGACCTATGGTTCTAAGGAAGCGGTTGTCTCATTTCTACCGCTTGAACATGTGTTGGTTACCCTTCCTTTTTGCAAGACCACTGGCAGCCAGCTTCTTTTTGACTGACTTGCGTTAGTGTATTCATTTATCATGTCCCATCCCAGCGCTGTGTACGGATTTTCTCAGCCACAACGAACCGAGTAGTGGTGCTTGAAACAGCTAATCACTTCTTCGCTAGATGTTGCTGGGATAGACTTCATCTTCAAACCCCTGTACTGGTTGAGATAGCTGCTCACTTGCATACGCGCCCGATGTTGTCCAAATCGCCTTAGCTTTGCCGTCGTCGCATTGCCGAATGTCGTCCGTGGTCAGTTCACTTTATACACCCTCCTTAACTCTGTTACTTTTTGCTATTTGTTCATACTATACCCTCATGTTTCTATCCTTTTCAGACAACTCGCCCTGGGCCTGATGGATGTGCGCCGAATAATCGAGAGCAAACTACTCTATAATGTCATTGCGTGTATAAACACCACGCTTATTCAACCTCGGCCACCTTATCCCACCTTACCTCGACTTATGTTTGCACGAACCCTCGCCAGTTTTGCCTTCCTGTGTCCATCTTTAGCCCGGAAAATATTCGCTTTTTCTATTTGACTCCCACCTCTATGAATATTCTTTCTTTCGTTGCCATTCTTTTGTATCCCGGGTTGTACCACCTACTGCATATGGAATTTCTGCTATTTCCTGTCTTCAAATCTTATTTTCGTCATATTATTCGTCCTTCACGCTGCCTGTTTCAATTTACCTATCTGCAGATGTCTGACCTGTTTTCTATGATGCTTTCTTATTTTTCTATGTATCCTATGCCATTCAAAGCGACGTCCACGGAATATTGTCACCTAACTGTACCAGTCTCCGTTACTCAGCAATGTGTTTATTTTTACCTTCACTGTAACAATCGATAAAACGTGATTTAGGTACCGTTTTGCTGTGACGATCGGTTCCATTAGTAGAAACTTTGATTTTACAATTTTCACGTTGACCGGTACAACCAGATGTAATTTCAGCTCTGTTACTTTTTTGTATCCCATGAGTTCGGACAAACTGTCACTGCAGCCTATTACTGAATCTGTCTTCATATCAGTAGAAATTTCAAAACTTGATGAACCATTCAAAATTGTTTACATAGCCTTGGGTGACAGACGTTGGTCCTACCTGACGAGTAATTCGTTAACTTCCCGAACAAGGAGAGTCAGCACTAATTTTTCTGCTATACGGTTTCACCAGATTTGCAGGCCACCAAGTTTCACGGTTCACCTCCACCATACGGCTCACAGATGAATTAATCTGGTGCACTCACCCTAACTGGTTTCTGCAGTCAAGCCCTTCCACAACAGACTGCGGCTTTTCCCCATTAGGTCTCTGTAAAAAGATCCACTCAAAAGGACCGCTTATCAATCTCCCATTACATTCCCCCCACCGACTCTAGACAGATACCACCCAGGCGTGTTGTACTCGACTTTCGTGTGGAAGAACGGCACGTAAATTTGCAAACCAATGAGCTTATCACATCCGAATGGTTGCTGAAACCGGTTCTCATTTCAAGTCGGAAATCCTGTGAACTGTATGATGTACCCACCGAGTGAACAACCGGGCAATGGATTATGGTGCCACCTGTGGCATTGCCGTATTGCCTTTTATGGTGAATCTATGTCTGCTCGCATGGTGCACAGTGACCTGTGTTCAGACGCTTGAACCGTGGGTTTCTGCACAACCGGCTGACGGCGTGGGCCGTCAAATGATAATCGCGTCTGAAAAACTGGTAGTAGCTCTGCTATGGTGCTCAAAAGTCCAGGCGAGTCCTGTTTGCCCCTTGCACTTCGTTACGCTGAAAATGGGCTCTGTTGTTTGATCCGATTAAACAGTCGTGTGCTTTTTCTGACGAGTTGGTGCTACTTTCACCATCACTTTCTCATGTGCATGGCCGGATCATTGCTGTGAGGGTGCGCGGAAGCATGCTGAAGGTAATTAACCGTCTTTAGGAAGATAGCTAGGAGTTATCATCATCATCATCATCATCTACAGTATAACATCAGTGTTCAACACTGATGCTTCACTGCCGTACAACCATGATTTAGTTGAAAGTCTTATTTGGAACAAAGAAAGGACTACCACAGTCATTTCGAGGTGCCTACAACGCCAGACGCTTATTCAGGCAGTCTGGATAGATACTGACAACGAGAACGACACTGACATCTATTAGCAGTCATATCTTGCAGTGTCCCCAATCAGGCGCAGTGGGGTTCACGCAGTCCCCATCTTGGAAGGCGTATCGCACCGACAACATCCAGACTTTTCGTAATATCTGTCTTGTCCCTGTTCCAAACCAACGGTTGGCCAACTCTGTTTCTGCCTCTCTGAAATGGGCACGGTAAACAGCACTGATCGGCAAACGATAGTTCGACATTCACAATATATGACCTAACTGATGCAGCTTCTGAACACCTTCGGTGAAAGTCCGTGTCGCACAGCCGAACACGCTTTCTAATGGCCTCTTCACTGATTCAGCGACACCAACCCACACGACCTATGGTTCTAAGGAAGCGGTTGTCTCATTTCTACCGCTTGAACAGGCAGAGTTATTATACGCCCACTCATTTTCACCTCACTGACTCAACCGTCTAATTTGATTTTTATATTCGTATAAGCTAGTATGGGATCGTTAGTCAGGTGTTATCGTTAGTATTATGATGGTGTTTTGTCCCAACTCCTTGAAAACGCCGGGCCAAGGCAAATAGGGAACTCCATGATTCTACAAACCAACTAAATATTGGCTGTGTTGGTTTCATCACCCTTCCTTTTTGCAAGACCACTGGCAGCCAGCTTCTTTTTGACTGACTTGCGTTAGTGTATTCATTTATCATGTCCCAGCTAGAGGCTGTGTACGGATTTTCTCAGTCACAACGAACCGAGTAGTGGTGCTTGAAACAGCTAATCACTTCTTCGCTAGATGTTGCTGGGATAGACTTCATCTTCAAACCCCTGTACTGGTTGAGATAGCTGCTCACTTGCATACGCGCCCGATGTTGTCCAAATCGCCTTAGCTTTGCCGTCGTCGCATTGCCGAATGTCGTCCGTGGTCAGTTCACTTTATACACCCTCCTTAACTCTGTTACTTTTTGCTATTTGTTCATACTATACCCTCATGTTTCTATCCTTTTCAGACAACTCGCCCTGGGCCTGATGGATGTGCGCCGAATAATCGAGAGCAAACTACTCTATAATGTCATTGCGTGTATAAACACCACGCTTATTCAACCTCGGCCACCTTATCCCACCTTACCTCGACTTATGTTTGCACGAACCCTCGCCAGTTTTGCCTTCCTGTGTCCATCTTTAGCCCGGAAAATATTCGCTTTTTCTATTTGACTCCCACCTCTATGAATATTCTTTCTTTCGTTGCCATTCTTTTGTATCCCGGGTTATACCACTTACTGCATATGGAATTTCTGCTTGAGCCAGCTATTTCCTGTCTCCAAATCTTATTTTCTTCATATTATTCGTCCTTCACGCTGCCTGTTTCAATTTACCTATCTGCAGATGTCTGACCTGTTTTCTATGATGCTTTCTTATTTTTCTATGTATCCTATGCCATTCAAAGCGACGTCCACGGAATATTGTCACCTAACTGTACCAGTCTCCGTTACTCAGCAATGTGTTTATTTTTACCTTCACTGTAACAATCGATAAAACGTGATTTAGGTACCGTTTTGCTGTGACGATCGGTTCCATTAGTAGAAACTTTGATTTTACAATTTTCACGTTGACCGGTACAACCAGATGTAATTTCAGCTCTGTTACTTTTTTGTATCCCATGAGTTCGGACAAACTGTCACTGCAGCCTATTACTGAATCTGTCTTCATATCAGTAGAAACTTCAAAACTTGATGAACCATTCAAAATTGTTTACATAGCCTTGGGTGACAAACGTTGGTCCTACCTGACGAGTAATTCGTTAACTTCCCGAACAAGGAGAGTCAGCACTAATTTTTTTGCTATACGGTTTCACCAGAATTGCAGGACACCAAGTTTCACGGTTCACCTCCACCATACGGCTCACAGATGAATTAATCTGGTGCACTCACTCTAACTGGTTTCTGCAGTCAAGCCCTTCCACAACAGACTGCGGCTTTTCCCCATTAGGTCTCTGTAAAAAGATCCACTCAAAAGGACCGCTTATCAATCTCCCATTACATTCTCCTCACCGACTCTAGACAGATACCACCCAGGCGTGTTGTACTCGACTTTCGTGTGGAAGAACGGCACGTAAATTTGCAAACCAATGAGCTTATCACATCCGAATGGTTGCTGAAACCGGTTCTCATTTCAAGTCGGAAATCCTGTGAACTGTATGATGTACCCACCGAGTGAACAACCGGGCAATGGATTATGGTGCCACCTGTGGCATTGCCGTATTGCCTTTTATGGTGAATCTATGTCTGCTCGCATGGTGCACAGTGACCTGTGTTCAGACGCTTGAACCGTTGATAATAGTAGGTCAGTTTCCTCAATGCCCATTATTTACCCGCAGGTCATTGTTGCGTACTATGGTTGAACTGTCCCGCCGCACACTCCACGCCTACGGTATCAGTCGCACCGAGTTTGATAGGGACTACGGTGGTGGTGGGTTAGAGGAACCTTGTTAATCTGTCGAATACAGTGGACTCAACTGCTTCGGATTTTCATCGAAGGCATATTTTAGTAAACCGAAGAGTCATGTGAAGATGCGTATTTCGTGGACCGCTGAAATACTTGTGACTTATAAACGTCTCTGCATTCTCGAGAGACCACTGTGGTGTCGATAGTCGTACTTAAATCTCGCGGGTACACTACAGGTGTTACCGTCTGGCACTACCTGTTTTGACTGCTCTTCAGCTATGATAGAGTAGAAGTCGACTTGCCCTGATCATTGTGATTAGGTTCGTACGTAATTAGGAATTCCTAGAGGAGGGTATGGCGAACTTACGTTTCTATAACGGAAGTCTATATTTGTGGTTAGGGGGTGGCTGAGACCGGCGGTCGTTGAACTGTGGTTTGTAGGCCAGATGTGCTGCACGAGTTCACTTCGCACGGCTCGTATTTCGCATCGGAGCTCAAGCCATCCGCTCTCACGGAAGTCGCTGGAATACTACCTTGTCCTTTCATGGTGAAAGTTGTTAGAATAATATTTTGGGAAGGATACTGGCTGTTTCATCCATAGACGGACGGTTACGCACCACCGACATAGTGCATAAGAAGGGCATTTCGATCTGAAGTGTCAAAAGAGAATGCTGTTCGACTTCATCCAACTTACAGTAACCACTTCGTTAACATTTCATTTAGTTGGCGTTTGCCGAATCTGTATAGTTTCTGTTCACATCATCGTCGCTTCCGGTCGTAGTGCAGTTCTTGTCGGCTCACACTGAAGCGGGGAAGCAAGACTCCAGCTTCGCTTTTATTGGAACTCATCAGAAGTACCTATCCCTGACCAGGCCGGAAATCTGGCATACGACGTGATTGTTGTACCAGTATTTCACACGCGCGCAGTATCACAGATAAACTGACAAACAGAATTGTGACTGTGCCGTCTCAAATTCAGCTGAAAGAGTGATGAATTCAGGAGCAGGGGTGCTAATTGCGATATTGACCCACGTGGTTCAGTGATTGGTTCTGATGGTGTAAGACGAACCATCAGTGTGAGGTTCAAATGTTTTTTTCCGAGCGTGGTACACATGGGGAACTCAAATGAGTTCAGAGTATGGCCATACACCCACACTGGTCGATGTCAGTACCACTGGGTGGTACTAATTCATCGCTTGTGGATTAGGAAAGCTTACCGGGCGGCCATTCCAGGCAAATTGGAACAAGAGAGAATGTACCAACCGGGTCAAGCGATGACTTGTACACAGCACCAATATGTTGTCCACGTGTACTCATAACAGGTGGAAAGCAATTGACCATGTCGAGCACTGCAGAGATTCTAAGGCATGCTCAGTCGAACTGTGTTTTCACTGAGGCCGCTCCAATTGGCTGTAGTCTTGTGTATCAGATTCATACCGTGCTATATCACCGCTTTCCCCCTAACTCTTAGTCCAATCGCAACGGACCAGCATCTAAACCGATGATCAAGACGACTAGACGGGTTTTTGATTAGGTCTCTCCGATTTGCCCTTTGACAGAAGAGTACAGTTACGAAATCCTAGGCGAAATTTGAGAGGATTGTTGTTTGTAAGTGAGATGATCACTTGGATGGGTTACTCATGCGGTGTCCGTAATGCATGCGTCAAGGTGGAGTGGTGAGCTCCATGATTGGCGTTCGACTGCGTACATGTTTTTCATGCGACCATATGACTTTGCTTCATTTGATGAAGTGTGTGTTCTTCATCCTGTGCCTATGACACCTATGTTCGGCGGGAAAACGTTCAGCTACCATATCCTAGATTAAATGTGTGTGAGCTACTTACCGAACTTGCACAGGCTATGCGCTGGAAGGCTACTCAGACAGATTTGAACAGATTGGCCGTGTGCATACGGTGGGTTCAAGTGAGACCCAAACAAGCAGCTGGTTCTGAGTTATATACGATAGTACAGTGAAAAAGCTACTACTGAACTAAATTGGTCCAATATTCAGGATGTAGAAGTACGCTTTTATTCATCAGAAATACTTCACAACAGGTCGAACAACATGCTGCAGTGTTAGGTTGACCTAGACGGATTTTCTAGAGGCTCACCCAATAGGCAGTACCTAAAAGCGGGTACTGAATGGAGTAGCTCAGTATCTTTCAGACTAAAGGAATCTGTATAGACTGTAGTGCAATAATGCAGTCCTATTTTTGCGCGTGACGTTGAGCTAATCAGACAGCGGAAATAATGCGATTGAAGAGGCATCCACTTCTACTTCCAAATGCAGGAAATATTTTTACTTGTGAAGACACTCAGATCGGATGAAGATGTATCTAATTTTAGAGCGTTATTCAACGTATATGACATTCTGAAGAAAGAAAGGAACTAGTATACCCCGGGGGAAGTAGCCTCACGGACCACGAAGAGCGGCCACTACGACGAAAGAGGTATTCTGGGAGTCACTATTTGACCCAACATCAATACAGAAGCTCGCAGAAAAATGCATGGAACGTCAGGGAAACTTAAACTAGGGATTTTTGGATCCAATCCATGTCGACCTCCTAATTGAGTCTCAGATACGCTAAGCTTGCTCACTTGTGCATCCACATCTTCGGCAAATACAAGATCTGAGCTACACTCAGTTGCGGCGTAGGCAGACGCGACAATCATAAACCGATCCCGCTTGTGAGACTCCCTCACAGAAGGCCCCAGACAAGCCGCACCAGGGCGACTATTAACAGGTGTCCAGTCAAGTAAGGATACTCCCGCCTGGTGACTTAAGACGATACCAACCACTCCATATCCCGCCGCAGCAGCCTCTGGATAACCAGAGGTGTGTAGCCGGAAGCGAGTGGTTAGCTCGGCCACCGTGCTTACATTTTGAACTTTTGTTTCTGAGACACAACACAAATTAATGCCCAACGAGTCCAGTTTGAGAGCAAAGGCAGCTTGTTGTCCTGCTTGCTTCATAGTGAGGATATGGAAAGCGACCAGAAAGATTGGGCGTCGAGGCTTGAAGATTAATTTCGAGATGCTTGAGGATGTCGGTGGCATGTGAGCAGATGTTGCACACCGATGCAGGAGGAACGCAGTCATCAGTTCTAATGACATTCAAACCTCACACCGTCATCGATAAATGTAACGGTCAATTATTTTAGCTCAGTTCATAATGGTGTGAACGAACCCAACATGCTGGATGTCATCGAAAAAGATAGTCTTACCAGGATAGGTATATCTTACTGTTTAAAGCATGGGTAAAAGTGAGGGTGAGAAGAGATACAACGTGGAAAGGCATTTCACAAGGGTACAGAACATGTCATCAAAATCATATTTAATACAGTGTGTTGTGTATGGTACAGCCAAGTTGGGAAACACTAGTTTTTGCAGAATGGCCGTGATCTTTTGGTACACCTGTTTGTCTGATAGCGTGTATGCGCGCACAAACCGAGCCGCCAGCCGACAAAGAGAAGGAAAACATGTAGAGCGTGCCTAAAGCAGCATGGGACCCGACCTACCGACATCGGGTCAGTTGACAAATGAGGGCTCAAGTACAAAAGAATAACAAACGAATGAGAACAAGGCTGAAGGTCAAAAAGGGCAGGAGGCAGAGGGTAGAACAAACGACCTGATTAGTGCAACAATCACTAGACAACAAACAACATTTAGCTAATAACGCGCTCAATCACGATGAAGACATATTGGAGATCAAGAAACTGAAGTGGAGAGAAAAACGGTTAGAAGAAATTTCGTCGGCACAACACCAGGGTGTCCAATCTTCAATCGAAATCAGTCTTTTCTATTTAGGAACGGTAGAGCAGGGGTACGTGTGCAGCAACGCACAAGATCTAATACGGCCGGGATGGAAATCGAAACTGACGCTGAGGTGGGAAGTAGGTAAGTTACATAGACCAGATGTCGCACATAGTTGTCTGAGGAATGCCGCCGTCACTCC
>NW_008751726.1:406174-414034 GCF_000715545.1 Opisthorchis viverrini
TCAGTCTTTTCTATTTAGGAACGGTAGAGCAGGGGTACGTGTGCAGCAACGCACAAGATCTAATACGGCCGGGATGGAAATCGAAACTGACGCTGAGGTGGGAAGTAGGTAAGTTACATAGACCAGATGTCGCACATATTTGTCTGAGAAATGCCGCCGTCACTCCCTTGGACAAGCACTGTACACGGATGAAGAGAAGAGAAAAAAGTGCCATCACAATAAATAAGGAAGGCTGCCATAACTGAGTTAAGCTGATCAAGCTTAGGAAAGGGAACTGAGCTCGGACTGAGAGGACGGAACAAGAAGAGAAAGGGGTCATACGGAATGACACGGGACACAAGATTGTCATACCATACATCCAAAAGTCGGTTAATACTTGAAAGATACAACCGTCAAAGAATGGGAAAAGTAAACATGGAGATGGAAGTGTGAAAATGCCGTGGAACCGGGAGAAAGGCATTACACCTCAATTATGCTCAACGGAGAATTGGAACAAACATTTGTTCCGCCTTCTTGATAGATGCAATGAGCCACTGTCATTTGTTTGGAGACCGATCATTCGTTAGCAACAGTGGCCCAAGCGATGTGCGGGTTACCTCCCGAGGCAAAGTGAGGTAGCACCTCTCTGATCATCAGGCAGGAGAGAAAACTAACGGATCCCACAGTCGTCGATTAAATAGGCCGAACAGGAATGGACGGTAAGAAAGGTGCAAGTAATTAGAAATGGAGGAAACGAAAAAGAAGTGGAGATATGCGGTTGCCAGTGAGCCCCCAGGGTCTTCTGAACCCGATCCCCAGACCGTGAACAGGCGCGGCTGCCTACTTCTTGATAAGCGAACTAGAGGTGGGACGATTCAAATTTAGACTGCAAGCCCCCAGAATCCTCGACGCCGCCTAACGAATTTGATGTCCGATTCTGAGCAGAATCGTTCGTATGGTTCGAGTCCACCGCCGTCAAACTGTGGGTTACGTTCGTGGATGAAACACAACTAGAGTTGCTAGCAGCTGCAGTGCTCGACGTCACAGGCACGGAACATAGAGTAGTCGCAGGCGATACTGACGGCGTGTTCGACTGTACTACACCGCCCGCTAGTGATCGCGACGCAAACAAGGGGGCCACGGCAACGCTTCGAGTGTGAGGAGGTAGTGGTTGAAAGTAACTTGCTGTGGGACTAAGCTGCGCCGGTTTCGATTGGGTCCGCGCATTAAATAAGCTGGCTAGTGTAGCAGCAGAGGCTGAGCCAGATCCACCTTGTGCGCTTACCAACTGTGAACCTGGTTGATGCGAGGCTGTGCTCGAAATGGACACGCCGCCGGTGACTTGATGCCGATTCAACATAGCCTGACTCTGGGAATGCGGAAACGCCTGTTGGTAGTTAACAAGGTGTTGTTGCTGTAAATTCGTTTGTGAATGAGATCCAGTGATATGATGTGATCCACTAGCTGCTCCCATCGGATGTCCGATACCAACAAACGCACTCAAGGTATTCGAACTCACACGAAACGCGGCCGGTGCATCATCCAAGTCCGAGTAAAGAATAGTCATTTGGTGAGTGGACTTCTGTGCCTTGAATGGGTCCCAGAAATAGTACTCTCCTTGCTCTGAATTACTGTCCGTTGTGAAATTCGCACCCATAATCCGAGTAAGCCAGATTTGTTCTTTTTTATGGAACCGCCATTCGCGTTGGTAACTATGAAGGGGAAAATGATTTAAAAAAAGAAATGGCGGGTTACCAGCGGTCAAAGCACGAACCATCACAGTAGCTGTCAAGCGACTACAAGCAAGCTCTTGGAACGTTGTGTAAGCTGAAAGACAGACTTCCAGATGGTTACTGGTAACGAACAACGAAGAGATGTCGTATCTCAAAACATACACCGAGACGCTAAGCACAAAGTTAAACCGGAGTAGAATTTTCGCACACAATATACACTACTCTAAGTAGTCTGCCGTTGCCAAATGCCAGCAGACGCAGAGAGGGTAGAGGGTGGTGCTACAAAATCGCAGTCTTGTCATGCAGCAGACACCACAAAAGTTGTGGGCAATGATTAACATAAGCTCCAACTATCCAGCTGATATTCGATCACAGGGTTAGGACCGCCAAGGGTGCGCCATCCCGAGTGCGGATGAGGCCACGAATCGTGCTTCGACCGAAAGCTTGAGTTGCACGACAAAGACAAAGGACCTCTTGTAATATCCTGTAACTTACCCAATCACAAGTTACGTCTATCACCTGTCTGGACAGATGACTGAAAAGAGTAAGCAATCTAACCACTTGTAAGCAATCGGTTGGTAAACTGAATCAATGGCCCAGAAGCCAAATTGTATGGAATATTGGACCCGTGGGATTTTATCATACAAGTGGAAAGTTACGCTGAAAGACACAATGAATATGCCATGAGGCGGAGGCATAGTCACCAAGTTATATTCGTTGACCCGCTATGTTATGTATGTATTCTTGCAGTTGGTTGAGGAAAACTGGCAAGCAAATCCAGTGCTGGCGCTGGCAAACATACAAGTCTCAATATAAGGTAAGAAGTGGCATCTCATGAAGCAATAGTACAGGCTGTCCATCATCCATCACGAGTGTTAGTTGTATGCAACCATCAGCGTGAAGAAAGGCAGACAAAAGGCACCTTGAGAGAGAGGAATGAGCAGCAGTTGGGAAACGTGGCACTAAAGCGGTGAAATCCCTTTACAATGATAGTGAATTCGGGTCAGTTTAACTAGCGCCTGACTGTTCTTGATAAAAAAGAGCATTCATCCAGATGATGTCTCTATATGGTTGCACTTTATTCGTTGAGCATCTCACACAAAAGTTGACCCTTGAGTTTAATACCAGGCGTAGTTGTCTATGGCGAAATCTAGGGTTTGACCGACTACCGCTACTCGGTAGGAATTCGGCGGACTGAAGTTCATCGGAGTGGCATTTAATTACCAGTATTCGGTTTGATGATGAGGGCCGGAGTGTTTCCAGGGCTAAATTTATCCAGCACAGTTGACAGGGACAGCAATAGTAACTCTCATGCAAGTTGAATAAATAATCGTTTCCTCAGGAAGCTGGCTTTTGTTTGCTTCCTCCCATCCTTTCAATGACAAAGGTCAGGACTAGAATTAAGCTGTTAACCTGGGTGGATCAGGAGGGAAGGATATCCCATTTCAGTGCCTAAGCAAAACCTGTAATGGTTACAAAAAACTGGGGGACATGCAGGGAAATTACGCCATATACACAGGGATTCATTGGTCGCATTCACGCTGGGGAAATCAGCCGTTAGCTTTGTGAAATACTGTCATGACATGAAAATGAGGTAGTGCGGAGCCTATTGAAACCCACATACCAGTTTGTCAGTCTGATGCCTCAGGTGTGACACCACAAACCTGTTTGGATGTTACAGCACGTACGCCAGGCACCGTTTCGACCGACGGGTCAAATCGGGTGTCATCGGATAGTACGGATTCTTGATTAAGGTCAAAGGTGGGAAGGTTGTGGGCAAACAAATCCATCTAAATCCAAAGGCAGCGATGGCTGCTCTGTTCAACGCCTACGTGCATTAGTGTTGCCCAACAAAATGCAGCAGGCTGTGCAGAGCTTTGGGGAGAAACTTCGGTGGCTAAGAGAGCTACTTGAATTAGTTTGTAAACACACAGGACATTCAAATTCAGCGAAGCTTTTCGCGATGTGTAAATCGCAAACATGCGCATGCATACATTAGACGTATTAGCCTTTTGTACTTGCTTTTGAAGTCATCGAAAAATCAACCAATTACAGCAACGCTTTACGCATCCCACCGAGTAACTTTAAAGGACTACTTCTGCTTCTTGCTTTCAAGATTTATTCGACAGAACTACCTGTCAATAAACAGAGGGAGTTGCGACGGGCTCCCTACTAAATGAGGTATGCTGAGCCTATTGAAACCCACATACCAGTTTGTCAGTCTGATGCCTCAGGTGTGACACCACAAACCTGTTTGGATGTTACAGCACGTACGCCAGGCACCGTTTCGACCGACGGGTCAAATCGGGTGTCATCGGATAGTACGGATTCTTGATTAAGGTCAAAGGTGGGAAGGTTGTGGGCAAACAAATCCATCTAAATCCAAAGGCAGCGATGGCTGCTCTGTTCAACGCCTACGTGCATTAGTGTTGCCCAACAAAATGCAGCAGGCTGTGCAGAGCTTTGGGGAGAAACTTCGGTGGCTAAGAGAGCTACTTGAATTAGTTTGTAAACACACAGGACATTCAAATTCAGCGAAGCTTTTCGCGATGTGTAAATCGCAAACATGCGCATGCATACATTAGACGTATTAGCCTTTTGTACTTGCTTTTGAAGTCATCGAAAAATCAACCAATTACAGCAACGCTTTACGCATCCCACCGAGTAACTTTAAAGGACTACTTCTGCTTCTTGCTTTCAAGATTTATTCGACAGAACTACCTGTCAATAAACAGAGGGAGTTGCGACGGGCTCCCTACTCGGATCCTTTATAGGTGATATTTTGACGAACAAGTTCAAAAACGACGCCTTAAAAACCTATCATAAAACAGTTGCCATCTTATAAACGATATGTTGATAATCTCAATAGCTCCGAATCCCACATTATACAACTAGAAGCTCCTTTTAACACTGCCCACGAGATGTTGCGTTTTACTAAGGCGCACGAGTTCAACTGTAACGTCTAGTTCCTCGAAATCGCACTGATCAGAATTCAAGACGGGTCGGTCCAGAAAGGGTTGTCTGGAAAATCTACATGGTCTACCTAGTATACCAATTTCCACAGCATGGTTGGTATGAAGTGTAAAAGGAATCTCTGACCTAAAGAGTAAGTACGATCCGCAAAAAGGACAAACTGGACGCTGAATTATGGGTAATCTGGAGGAATTTGGTGGAAAATGGTTAGGCAGAGTACGTTTGATCTGACATCCAGTGGTAAGAAGGCTTATCTGAAACCACCTATTATTTAACTGCGCCATGTTTTCAGAAAAAGTGACCCTTTGCCTGACCACCTGTCTGGGACGTAAGTTCAGTACAACGCAGCGAATGATAAAATTCAGCAGCGGTCGACTGTTCATAGGAATCTGTGATAGAGTAAAGACGCACAATTCCTTTATGGTCACACAGTCAGTTGTTTACGAATAGTGCGCATTATGTGGGTCGAACGACTCGGGGCTTGTCTCAATCAAGGAGCCCTTATTGATTTTCCGAAGAACTGGAGCAGCCAGGCACGTGACAAGCGCAAACGCTAGTCAGCTGATCAATACAGACCACTGGATCAATCCGGCCGCGTGCTCCATCGTAATCTATCGAGCACGGCAAAATCGGTCAAAGGTTATAAGCCATAGAATGGTCGCAACAGCTGAGGTGGTGACTGTTCGGATAGGTGACTTCTCTCTATGTCAGCAAAAGGGACTTGTGGAACCTATGACTTGGCCCAACTAGCCAAACTTACGCACCATTAAATAGATAACATCCAAGTTTCTACATCAATAGCAATGCACAGTATTCCAACCTATTTTCCTTTATCGCTGTTCTTGTTCGACAGGCTACGATTAAAGACGATCATTCGCAAACTTGTTTCCCAATTCAAATTAGAATATTTATTGAACTCAAAGCTCTCGATGATTTTTGTTTCAGTCACGAAATACGAAAAACGAAAACATTCTCTCAGATGTTGGTGGTCGAAACCGCATGTTTTCGCTTGCAATAGTCACACGACACGCGTGCGACTCACCTCACTGATGTCCATTGTATCCATGTTATGCGAATTGTGCTTCAGCTCGTTAGGTGACCTAATATGACCGTTAGGGACATTCAAGCAACCCACAGAGCTGGTAATATTTGCCAGAATATTGCCGAACATAACTGAACCAAAATTGGATGAATTCTGTTTGAAATTTTAGTCTACCGTGAATAAGACTACGACCATTCGAGCAGAGTACCATCAAAGGTCATGAGTTTCGCCTTCTGAAAGTTTGAAGGGCAGAAAAAATAGCTCCCAGAAGAATAAGATGGGTTTTCAATTCACGATCATCTCTAGACAAATTAACTAACCACTAGGTAACATTCATAGGTAAGGAAGTACTGTCTCTACTCGGCGATTGTGACATGTCCAAGGTCATTGATTCAAGTATGATTAAATCTGCCTTCGGTAACTAATGCAAAGACGCACATCCTGGGATGAGTAAGCCACACAAACGAACTACTCAAACTGAGAGATAGCTACAGAGATGGACAACTGCAACAATCTCTAATCATGGCAATTTTTAACATGGGCTTGATCAGGACGGATTATGTAAAGAAGCCAATATCCTTGGAAAAACAGTCAAGCATGAGATATTCGCCACACATGTGACCCATTCTATCGCTTGGACTCTTCTGAATACAGAAGCAAGATAAATGGGATTCAAGCCACATCTGAGACTCCCCATTAATCGACCTTCACAGTTTATACCAATCAGCAAACGGCCAGGTGAATAACCTCCACAATACAGTCGGTCAGAACGATAACTTTAGGAAGCGCCAGGCTTGATAGGTAAAAAGGTAAATTTGACCCAATCAACACCCACGCCCACCACCAACATCAGGAAAATCTAGCAAATAAAACACTGGCATTCTAATCTGCGGAATCATTGTATTATCGTGAGAAAATAATGGCTTGCTCGCTTGCAAAATAATTAGCATAGTGTTTATAAGTTTATTCGACTGAGGCTCCTTGAGCACTTTGACCAAATGTCAAAAGAACTGGAAACCCCGAAGTTGTCAAAGCAAACAGTACCCACTCACAATTACTCATAAACTGCTCCGATGTATCAGAAACATTAATTTTGCTATGCACCGACAAGGATTGTGAATTTTGTTCATCAAACCTTTTAGTGAATAAAAACCAATAAGACGAGATGCCATTCACGCAGCCGTCAACACCTAGCGATAGTGTCCAACGGATGCAGATGACTTGCATCCAGGCATATTCTCCATTTTTTATAATCGTCTGAAGCCGAACAGGCCATCGTAAAGATTCCTCGCCAATTAGGTTGTCTCGACGTAACATTGAAGCACACAAAAAATCATACCACCTATAACTTAATGAAGTGTGGAACAGATAAGCAAGGGTTTGAAACGAGAGTTCCTAATGAGGTCATATAAATACGGTTGGGGAATCGATTTGAAGTGCTTGTAACGGATGTTGATGGTAGATAATGTGGGCGAGTTACTTTGAGTGGAGAAGTAGTTATTCCGTCTAACTATTATTCATGTATTTCAGAATCAAAAATTCACTGAGCATATATATATATATATATATATATATATATATATATATATATATATATATATATATATATATATATATATATATATATATATATATATATATATATATATATATATATATATATATATATATATATATATATATATATATATATATATATATATATATATATATATATATATATATATATATATATAGATATATCAGAGTATCGAAAGTGGCTAAACGTCCGTAAAATAATGCAGTATGTACCTCACCAACTTCCGACCCGTCCAACTTCACAGCTTGTCTCAGGCTAGGCATTCTCTGTCCTTGGATCCAAATCGCTGAATGTGTGACAGTCGACAGATCTGAGTGAAGCGATGACAGTATTCGCATGTAACTGCTGTCGCTGCCAAGCAGATCGCTTCTCCAACGCCCCCACACCACCTCATCGGGCTGCCAGTTTAATCTGATATGAAACTCCATGTTTGACACACTACCTAATCGCAAACGCGACCGCCTTTATGCATTCTAACCACTGACAGATACAGTTAGAGGCATTTGGATCCACACTTGAATGTTCTTGTATCATCATCATCATCATCATCATCA
>NW_008751726.1:417936-420877 GCF_000715545.1 Opisthorchis viverrini
ACCTGGTATGAGAGACTCTGTGAGTGTCGCGGGACACTCTCCAGTATAGCTCAATGGATCGCTGAGGTGCGCAAACCGTCACACCATGGTAAGGTCCAGTCTCTTCGTGACGGAATGTTCTTGTAACCCCCTGGACGTGGTCAACAGGGTGGTCTGAGAGGCATATACATCAACTTAGTCTGCCAGAATGCAATAGATAACCGGGGCAAATTAGATCAACACTGTGCTTTCGCGGCTTGACATTTTTTGCATTGAAATTTCCGACCACCGTTCGAAGATCGCGGTTTATATATGAATCGATTCCGTCATTGCGTGGATAAATCTCTGACAGATGGACCAACTGGAAAACTTGCACAATTTTCTATTCAATGAAATCAGCTTATGTTGGAAACCCTGACTCGGCAGGCGCACAGAACGTGCACAGAGAAGTGGAGCCCATTTTTAGGTTGCCTTGATGTTCAGTACTGTTAAAACCGCCAAAAAGAATCTTGGATTTTCCTACTTGAAATTAAGTGTTGAAAGAAAGCCATATTTTCAAACAGATTAGTGCCAATATTGAATAGTTTGAACCGGTAACATTACTTTAGCGGGTAGGAAGGGAACCTGACAGACCAGTTATCTTCGATCAATTGCGGTAGTAGAAACAAATAGTAAAAACAATTTCTTTATAGATTCTTTGTATGAAGTGTTCAGTGTGTTCTTGATACTGCAGGGACCCAACCGATGGTAAAAATTGTCGATGTCAGACGAGTTGGTCCGGAAATACCAAATGTCATTCTTCGTCTTAATGAATCAAGAGACAGAATTCGACTCAATCTTACCATTGATTTGTTCCTGAAACAGTTTGTCTGTCCCGAGAAGACGTCCGGCCAGTGATGCCACCAAAGCACCGCTAGCATCTAGCGGGAACAAACCACCTTGTTTTCATTGAATAGGTGGCTGAAAAACTTACGAACATATTCAACTATGTCAATTATTCCTTCTCATCCCATTAGAATGGCTGATGCGGTGGGATTTGGCCCCAGTATGTGGTTTTAAACAAGGTCCAGTGATGAGTTGAGTGTTTAACTGGGGTTTAGCTGGTTTTCACACAGACCCAGACTGCTCTGTTTTCAGAATGCCATCCATATCGGTAATAATTGGATACGGGAAAGGAAAAACGAATCGGTCCAAGTAATGCGACCGAATGTTCGGTCGAACCCTATTACTTTGAGGCAAACAGGGCTACAGGTGACTGATGAAGGCATTATCAGTTAGCCATAGGCTGGATGTGAGATTTGTATATTCACATCACTCTCATCTGAACAGTCTTGCTGTAATTATTCTGGTGAGTCCATACCAAAGAGAGGATTCATTAGAATAACTGCCTAGGACAGGAAAGAGTGCTCAAGCGAGAGTAGTGCGAACGTAAAAAACATCAGCTATTTAGAGAATACTGCACCTGTGTAGTTTGCTTCCTGGAGATATTTCTAGCATCAGAACACAACGGAATGACAAGTCGATCTAAAGGAGCGCATCTGTGATGGGGTGTGGATCGAAATATCGTAAACGTTGAGTAAAAACAGTGTATGAATGAAACACTCCAGGACTCTAGCCTGTATTCAGCCAATCTTATCGTGCTTTGCTTGGTTATGAATTTAGCCCTACGGGTAACCGATGATCCACCGGTGATACACGCGGATAATCCTTACAATGAGGTGTTGCAATAATCTGTTCAACAGAAGTCACACAGACCTCAGAATATTAGGACTTCCGCGCTACATCTCGAGAGTTTTTTACCTAGGGTTTATAAGCCCAATATGTATTCAGTAAAAAAACATACGGTCGCCAGTGATGGACAGATAAAAACCTTCGTAGATATTATTAAAACGAATTATTACTCTATCACTACTACGGCATTGGCAATGGATGTCGGCTTTCAGTAAATCGAAAATGTAAGACACTGACTTGAAAACAGAGTCAAGATAATGACACTAAACCCATAATGGAAGTAGGCATTCGGGTGACAACTAACTCACAAAGTAATTTTCAGGATGACCATGGTATTGCCACAGGTTGACCAGACATCCTTGTACTCAGATAAACTGATGGTGACTTACTTATCTGAAGGCTTTCGTTAGGAGCGAAGTACGAGCAAGTATGATCCACAAATGACGTAAATGTAAGCAACTTGCTTATCAAGTAACCGTGAGGTTTTCTTTGGAGAGGACTCCACAGTTCAGTGCCAATCGCACTGCGTTGAAATTAGGACACAAACGCAGTCAAGGAACACTGGAGAGTTTCCCAAAAGATATTTTTTCCCGCACACTAACTAAGCAAATTTCCACAATCTGGTGTCTTGATATCGGATAAAAAAACAACCCCCAGGGGGGACCAGTCCCCCCTAAACAACTACTAGATGCTGAAATGATCCTTTTGCATGGTAGTTCCTGCATCCGGTGGTTGTCAAGACCAAGCCGAAAAACCTCAGAGGCTTACGTCAGGGAAAAAATGGACCAACTACAGAGGACTATGTGACTTACAGTTCTTTCGCTACAACCAACTGCGCCTCCTCTCTGCAGCAATTGTAAAATAACCAGAACAACGTCTCCTCAGACAACTGATCCATCGGTGGATCCGGTAAGCGGTCGGCGATTAGATGTCGAATAAGATATTCGGGCGGAACAGCATAATCCATGTCTTGTGGTCGACCAATACACGAATCATGACAAGGGGAAACAAACGTACTATGTAGTTCGCTGAAAAGACAATGGTGGATGAAGAGACAGGGCAATCATGTGAAAACATCATAATATGTTCGCGGTAGAAGGAAAGTATAAAGAGCCTAATTTGGTCCCAGTACAATTTACAATGGCTTTTAGAATGAGCTTAAATTGGGACTTATTTCCTTGGTTAAATTCGTCAACAAATCCTGAAGACTGGTAATAAAAGACAATATGTA
>NW_008751726.1:421065-481265 GCF_000715545.1 Opisthorchis viverrini
AGAAATATATATATATATATATATATATATATATATATATATATCAGTCGGATGCAATTTCTGCTACTCAGAAGTATTTCATCGTAGCCAAATTAGAATTCATGTGAAAAGTGTTTTCAGTCCAACTGATCCCATTATGGAGCCTGTCGTGCAGGCGTCCGTGACACTCCGTAAGCATAGAACTTGGGAAAACTATACTTAAAGACACAGTTATGCATAAATTGGAATTACAGCTACTCCTTGTACATTAGTCAGGCTAAATCGTCTGTACCATGGAAAAGAGGGAAACTGAAACAGAGGCCTAACCACACATAAAACAGGTTTGGTAGTTGCAACCGATTATATCAGAATACTCAGGAGATGAAAATAAGCAAATAGCAATGAGATTATTGCTCATAGCGAACACGGTCCAGTACTAGAAATAAACGCTCGTTTGCAAAGTAAAATGGCATCAGCGAGACACAAATGGACAGCTAGTACATTGATACGCCTAAAAGAGTGTTGGTCAAAGTCCGCTAAATGCTACGATTGAATTGATTTTCGGGACGTTGAAAAATTTAGTATCGTATTAAGCGCATATACACTAACTAAACTGTTTTTTCTGAAAGCTTATAGCTAAGGATGAACGAAAGGAAGACCTCCAGTTTACGCCTATCAATCGAACGATGGCCAGTGGAACACATGAAAAGTAATCTCAAGGAAGCTAAAACCAAAATGATTAGCAATGGATTTACCATGTTGTCACATGTCTCTATAATCGATTCGGAATATTTACTCGACAGATGCGTTTTGACGCCTTGGGTTTTGCCAGTTGGGTAGGCATGTAAGAAACCTCAATGCACATACCAGCGCTGCGCCATTTCCGAGCAACATGAAGTAAAAGTTCGACTTAAATGGTCACTTATTTTACTGCCGTATTTAATAACAAAATGGCGACTGCAGAGAACTGCGATTTTTTCACACAAAAAAATGGTCCTCAGGCTTTCGAGGATCAAAGAGTCAAAAATACCAAGAGCTGGAGAGGTCGTGCTTGGGTCCCGCGAAGACTGACCGAAAACAAAAGTGGCCTGAAGCTGGATGCATTGAAAAAGTCTCTGGTGGATGAGCAAGTAACGGTGCAGAAAGGAGTTGATATAATCTCTGCTACGTCTGGGAGAAGAACCGCCACTTAGACGGAATGGGGGAAGCAGAAAAGGATGTAAACCCAATCCGTCGTGTTCCAGTTAATCGTGGAGGAGAGCTGATCGGTAGTCCCTTGGATCAACTTCTTAACAAAGGCTGTTTACATAATAGATGAAAATGCAACGATTCACTCGCCCTATACATCCTAACGTAATCGGATCGACTACCGATTAGCGTTATGGCCCTAGGAGCAGGGTCGTCCAATTGTGGCTACAAACCCTGCTTGGTGCAAAGTTACGGTGTCATAGTTCATTGTTATAGGACATGGTATGCAGCTAGACACCCGCAACCTAATGCTTCGTGACAAAATCCTCATTAAAATGTACAATCACTAAATTCTTCAGGACCGCTCCGGCCCATTCCAGAGAGAATAAGTCGAAAACGTTATTCGTTTGAAAGGGGTTATAGTGTGGTAGATGGAGTTCATACCGAATGATACGATGAAGAGTAAACGAGCATGATGAAATCAGCAAATTTGGAGTGGATGAGGGAAGATGGGAGCAAACTTACCCTGGACTTTGCCAGTTATTGTGTAAAGTTGAAAGGTCCAGACCCGGAGCTAACATATTCAACGTCGTATCGTAGTCTCCTACTCGAATCAGCTTCAATAAGCCCACCATACCGAACTGATCGCATATCATATTTTTCGGAATATTTGCCACAAGGTGGTTTGGCAAAAGCTGGATACCAGAACCCATGGATACGGCATTCACTGATGTTGCAGCCGTTCCTACGGGCAGTGGTGATCCAGATGCTTGAGTGAACGTCCGATGTGTGCCCAGTGCGCTTCCACAAGAACCGGGAGTAACGGAGGACGGATTAATCACCATGGACCTATGTACTGTCCCAGAGACAGCGGTCAGATTTGACAATGACGTGGAGGTGGAAGTATTAGATGCAGAAGTATGCTGGCCTGGAAGAGCCGGAAAATCTTGCTTTGAAAACTCAGGAGTGGCTTGGCTTGTGACCGTGTGAGTGAATTGACTAATAGGGCTTGCGCCTGAGTCCGACCCGAGTGATCCTTTCGACATTACAGAAACATAATTACGGAGAGGAGGTTGATTCGAAGAGGCATGGAACGTTCCACCAAGTGAACTACTTCCACCGCGACCAACGGCAGTCAAGATGGGGGGAAATTCAGCAGGATCTAACTTGACGCCTCTCGAGGATGAGGAAGTCAAACTCGTGTTAGTCGTCCCAGGTTCGCTGGTTAAACCCGAAGAAAAAAGGTTGCCAGAGGTTCGAGTATTGTTGGTCGCCAAAGATTCACTTGTTGGTCTTGTTGAAGTTCCCGCACCAACAATGCGGCTACCACCCAGGTCATGTCCCATCGTCCGATTAATGACGGACAGAGAAGGAAACAACGATGGCTCAGAAAAATTCCGAGGAGGACAAGACTGTCCACCATTGTATCCGATCGCGTTGAAATAGGAGGAAACGTCTTCAGGATTTGTATCTGCTGTATTGGAGTATCCAGGTCGTAAAGAAAAAGCACCGGTCGCAGGGTTCAGTACGTCCCCATTGTGCTGCGAGGAACCAGGTCTGGAGCTGTAACCGGAGGGACAAAAGGCGGCCATGTCGCTGAAAGACGGCGCACCTACAGTACTGCTAGGACCAGTACTGAAAAGAGCCTGTGGTGTAACAGAATAAATGGCAGTGACATCAGATACCCTCCTCTTCATGAGTAACATAAATTTATCATGAATACACACAACCGTCGGTAAAGTTAACCACACACTGAATTGCACTACTGCAGTAATAAGCAAGGTGTTACTTGTTAAATATGCATCTTGCTCTATGAATATTAATAAAACATCTAGGTCCATACCACAAGGCGAAGGAACTACAAAGCTACAAATGTTGTTACCGGAACTCGCGACAGCTCACGAGTTCGAGATAGCTCAGTAAATAAGGCGCGAACTTACTTACTGGCTCGAACCTAACCGTGCCTAGCTGCCATGCCATCCGAAGGAAGCATGACGGCTGGGATACTGCCAGGTTGCCCAAGTCTAGACAGCAGAAGTGGAGATGCAGAGGCCCGGTTCTAACCATCGACCTACCGGTTAATAAATTCTCTTCCCAACGAACAGAAACATCGATTCCGCTCTAAAGGGGTCCTGATTACACGGGGTCAGTAGAATTTTACCATTGGATTTCTGGGAACAAGACCAATCCCCGTTCTTAAAAGACTGGAATATTTTCTCAATTTTGTGTAAATACTCGCTAACAGAGGGACCGCCTTTCAGAAGCCAGAAAACACTGGCATTACTTAGCATAGTAATCGACTTCTGCTTAACGATGATGAGCCAGATGTCCGAATGCTAAGTTTGACTCCGCTAATTATGTGATGCTCGCTACGGTGCTGATTAATTAGTCCGAGAACTGAACTTGCTTATTTCCACTGCATAAGATAATGAATATACCTTAGGATCTTGATTTAAGCTTTGGCTGTTCTAGTCAAACTCAAAGCCGTTCAAAGACAAATTCGGTGTTATTTTATTTACCACGGTTCGAGTCTTAAGACGATCCAGACAAGAGAAATGAGGTTTCTCTGATCCTCAAAGGTCAACTGCAGGTCATCTAGCTTAGTCAAAAAGAGGTCACACCTAAACCAAGTACAGTCGATGAGTTGGTTACAACGTCGTTGGGAAATGGATCCAAGAGATCTTTGTTTTCCGAAAACAAGAGTATTGTGGTTCTTTGTTTCTCGAAATAGTTCGGTGGTGGAGGTATTATATACTAATCGAAAAGTCGAATTCAGACCTGGCTCTCCGACCACTCATGGTTATGCCTTAGCAATATGGCAAGATGGGACCGGTTGCGTTCCTTTTAGAGTACAGTAGCTGTTACCGTCAGGGGGCGAGATAGTTCAAGTGGTAAGAGCGCGAGTTTACTGACCGGAAGATCCCTGGTTCGAGTCCGACCTCTGCCTCTCGACTTTCCCTGTCTAGGCTTAAGCGACCTGGCAGTATCCAAGACCTCGTGCTCCCTTCGGGTGGCATGGCAGCTAGGCACCGCAAGGGTGTTACAGCTGAACGATGCCTGAGCAACCTGGTGCAGCCTGCATGCTTCCGCATGTCGGCAGTGCCCTGAAAGGCTTACACAGGTAAACGAATATAACTTTTATTATCCTGGTTAAATTCAATCTATTTGTCAGTGTTCGTTCAGCTGTAACACCCTTCAGGTGCCTAGCCGCCATGCCACCCGAAGGAAGCACAAGGGCTGGAATACTGCCAGGTTGCCTAAGCCTAGACAGGGAAAGTCGAGAGGCAGAGATTGAATTCGAAACAAGGACCCGACGGTCGGTAAATTCGCGCTCAGCCACTCGAGTCATCTCGCCAGTGCGAAAATATTTCACAGGCGAGAGAATGAAGGAGAAATAAGAAATGAAAGCATACATTGCAAATTCCCTATAAAACGACTATGCGACGGACAGGCGTTCAGCTTTTCTCCCTTTGATAGAGACAACCACGACCAAAGCTTAATGATGGTACCCAATGAGGGACCATTGTATTTAAATCTATTCAAAGTGAGCAATTAACTCAATTAATTATTGCATGGGTCTTAAGGGAATACCACACAAAGGTTGTGTGCAAAAATCTACCAATATATTATCTTGGTACTGAAAAAACTAGCAACTGTCCAGACTTCAGTAACCTTGTCAGTCAGTTATCAAATAAGATTAAATTGTCAAGAAATCATTCAGCTGTAGCATCCTTTCTGTGGCTAACTGCCATGCCAGCCGAAGGAAGCACGAGGGCCGGGATACTGTCAGGTTGCCCAAACCTAGACAGGAGAAGTCGAAGAGCACAAATCAGGTTCGAACCAAGAACCTTCCGGTAACTTCGTGTTCTAACCACTGAGCAGTTTAGGCAAAGGAGCCTAGGCTGTTCGGTGGATAACGTGCGTTTTAAGCCAGCAATAGAGCAACCAAACAAACGCAACGTTGCTTAAGGCTACTAACCAGTGGGATAGCAAACGGAAGAACGGGGAATAAGTGAACGAATCAGGGCAACTAATGAAGCGAAACAACAACTAACCATCAGCATTATTGTAAAAGATGTATAAACCTTGACTTATTAAGGGTTTAAGTTGCGCAACACATGATACTCGACCTGTGAGCCAAAATTAAGAATGGTGCCAGTGAGACGTTTTCCCTGCTATAGATTAATACACGGAAAGAGAAGAGGTACCTATTGAATCCAGAGATAAGGAGCCTCAAAAAAAAGATGCATCATATCTTCAATGCCCCAACACCCAGATCCTAAAACCGCAAAACAACGTATCCACAACGTAGCCTAAATGAATTTAACCCAAGACTATCTATATATTAGTGTCTAGCGAGATACGAAAATCATTGTGACCTAGGTGGACACGCAGCAATAAGCCAACTTCAGACGTTATCGCTGAATCAACTCATGAGTGGTAGGACTACAAATGTCGCTCTATGCCAGGGTACAATACGGAGACGAATGGTTAACAATATGGATGAAAAGAATTAGCAACTCAAGCTGACCCACATAATAAAGCTTTAAAAATGTTCAAAATGCTCAAAAATGCTCAAAACAAGGGGCGAGTTAACAACAGAACAAAGAAACCCAATGAGAGGCGCGACCGTGCCGCAGAAACTGCGGAAGTGATGGACACGTTTTCATCTCACAAAGGCTAGTTTCGCGTTCCAACATGTTGCCTCACGCATAGGACGCTAGCAACAAATCAGTTTGGAACCCTCTGCACACTTAGTATATCCTCTCGATGCTCACTGCAAGTGAGTAGTAGCCACAAAGTATAAATGTGCTTTCCGCCATTTTTGTTAGTGACAAAAAAAGATGGAAACCAACGAGGCTGTAGATGCTTACACCTACGATCATTTCGAAAAATTTTATGGAGTAAGGGAATGTAGGCGACGATCGGTTCAGACTAGTTCAGCTTTTCAGCTCAAAAACCGTGCAGTGAATCGTGGTGGTTCCAGCCGCTATAGCTTCGCTCACTGGCGGTAAATAGAATGAGAGCCACGCGTTGGAGAAAATGACTCAATGTGTATACTAACTATAAAAGCATACTTGTCCAGTATCGCATCAAGTGGGACTATGTAGTGAAGTCAATGGCTTAAATGTAAAATGGAAATTGGCTGCATGACACGGACATCTGTCAGGGTCATTGGCCATTGGTCTTGTCCCGCGGACGGCGGTTATCAACGGGACTGAGTTGACTGGTGAGGTTTTCCATGTTTTGGTGCCAGACCAAGGACTGACCACCCCTGGGCCGACTCCATCCGATACAAGGCTCGGCGAAGAGGTCTCTACGAGACAAATGGTTCTATATCCTAAGAAGCATATGGCTTACCCAAAGTAACCTATGGAGTGTGACCAGTTGGGGGGGGGGGGAGTTGGCTAAGTGGTTAGAGCGTGGTTAGTGGTTCGAACCAGAACACTGTCCCTCAACTTCCCCTGTCTAGGCTTGGGCAACCTGACAGTATCCCAACCCCCATGTTTTCTTCTGAAAAGGTGCTACAGCTGAAAGATTTTCTACCAGCTGGGCCATCGAGGTAGGATGAACTTTCTCGCAAACCATCTATCCTTCTTCAGTATTACTGATGGCAGACTCGCGCCACGCTTAAGAGTCACATACATCCAAAAATAAGGAGTAATCGAATGTCTTCCAGTCATAGCGACCACGTCCCTGATGCACAAAGTGGAACAGATTGGACCGCGACACTATATCCTTGACAGTCAAGCTGTTGTCACGTCAAAGCCACAAATATGAGTAGCAAACACCTTGTCTTTCATCTTTCGCGGAGCGGCAGCACGTATGCAGATGCCCAGGTAAACGAACTTAACTTACCTACTGCACCGATGGATTTACGAGCAATTTTGAGGTTTGGGTTTGGTCACACCCAGTCTTGCAGCAACACTTTGGATGTTCGAAGCGCATCCTGAACTGTGCAGCAGAATCATTTAGGCTATTTAAAAGTTTGCATTCCTAAAGTGTCTGATCCAAGAAGAGCAATGCCGTCAGAGTACTTAAAGCCCATGAGTGAATCTCCCAGTGGTATCCGGATCCTCGGTGTGAGGGGTAGGTACGGAGGTAGAATACGATGTTGAAGAGAAGGGGTGAGGTCGAAATGATCCAATTGTTAGGTCGTAAACATACTGGCCGGAAGGTCCGTGGTTCGAAACCGACCCATGTATCTCGAATGCTCCTGTCTGGGTTTTGGCAAACTTGACACTATCTCGACCCTCATGCTTCCTTCGGGTGGTATGGCAGCTAGACACTGAAAGTGTGCTACAGCAGTACAATGCTGATGTATGAAAGAAAAGGCGACAAGACATCCCTGCTTGATACCACTGCATGTGGTGGAATGGGTGGAAGGTCTGTCGCCGACACAGCCACCAATGGGAGGAGACATATAGGAGAAAAGAATTTAGAGGGGGGCATTCTTCATCATCATGCACTGCCAGTTTCTGACGATCGACAGTCATAAGCATATCTGAGATCGACGAAGACAATCAAATCTGATCGTCGGAAGGCAGGGCGCAGTTCCAGTGCTTGTCGCAAAGTGGAGATATGATCGATGTAACCTCGACCCGGCCAGGGCAGGTTCTTCGCGAATCTGACTCACTTGATGGTAGACCATCTTGCTGAGGGTGTCACAGAGCAACTTGGAAGCCATGACCATTTGGATGACGCTACGACGTTCTTGCACCCTTCGAGTATGGGAATTATCATTGAGAAGCTTCATTCCGTTAGAATTTCTTCCTCATTCCAGACGGTTTGTAATATGGTCGTTAGGGTATTCACGAAAGACTCATCACCCAGTTTGAAGAGTTCCGAGTGCAAATCGCGTGGTTTAGGTGTTTTTTTTTTGCACTGGAAAAACGATATTGCACGCAAGACCTCCGTCGTCGATGGCGGTCTGACGTCAACATACCAGTCTTCACTCCTGCCAAACTGGACGAATGGAATCACCCGGAGCCTATTCGCAAACCGGGTCAAAATACCCAGCGCGGGGAATTCATCCCTTTATTCTCCTCATCCTCGACAAACGAAGCTTTAGTAGGTGGAACCACTGCGGTTCAGTGCACGATTTTTGATGAGCTAACTGAACTGGAAAAAACCCTTGCAGCACATTCAGCTTAAAAACGAGTCCCTCAGTTGTATGCTTATGTAAGAGTCTATTTAAATTTTTAGAAAACTGTGAACCGCGTTCGTATGTTATATAACTGACTGATAACCGTCAAATAACTTTGGGGAAGAACTAACTCCTATCTTCATTGTGAATGACTCCCACTTTTTGTCCCTAAATCTGACATTCTTTATCTTTTATTCTAATGGTGCCACCCCTACTTTTATTCTATGTTGTTGGGATATAAGACGACGGACACTGATGATTGGAGGATGACAGGACCTAGCACAGAATTTCCTAAAATAACACAGCCCAGCTTCAGACATCCAGCTACACAAAGAAAATACGGGGCAGACGTTTATGTGAATACCTACAAAACTACACCTAGTTAGAGCTTACACGCTTGTTGAGGGTTTCCCCACAGTTTGTAACATGTTTCCCACAGTCGCGCAAAACTGATCTTCCCATCGTGTATCTAGAATTACGTGACGAAATAAAGATAACCCTACTGAGTTTGACTGTTCCAAGGGGCAGTATGATCAGCAGAAGTGAAACGCCTGAACATGATAGGCAAAATTAAATGTGGTTACTCACTGTCCTATTCCTGCCATAGGAGGTACACATCTGGTATACGCCAGTCTGTGAAGAAAGCTTATCAATAAAATCCACAGAAATTTTCTTTATGCCGGTCACTTTGAACAGAATATGGACTGTACGGGAAACCCAACGCCGTGGAGAGAACAAAGGGCGAAGATGGAACTGGGTCTTAACAGTGGATTCCCGCCATTCAATACGAATTGCTTAGATGCGCCACCTTGCAGTTCCAATTACTGTTTATTAAACTGGAAGTTCTGAGATATTTGGCACACGTGAATGTCTTAAATTCACTAACTTTCACCTTACCACGATTGCCATATTTTGGTTCCGCGCGCGAAATTTGAAGTTTGTCGGGTGCAAAATAGGGGACGCTTATCTTTGTTATCAAAACGGCCGGAATTTTCAAAAGCTGATAAATTTGAATCTTCTTGTTAAATATAAATGGAATTTATGATCTTTTACTTCCTTGTTCAACAGGCTATGGGTTGTATTTCGAAGTTTTTATCCTCAGAAAGTACTCCTCCGGGTGGCAAACCAGGCCTTTCCAAATTGGGATCTTCAGCAATCGCACTCACTTTGCGTGAATAAGAGACGAAATTTGACATTGCTACTTGATATCCCTCAGTAGAACAAGAGGTATGGCGAATCGGGGTGCCGCATATAAACACCAGTAGTCTATGCGGATTTCAATCCGAAGGTGACACTTGAAAAGACCACATCATATTCGACAAGGAAAACCGATAGATGCTGGCAGTGCGTCATGAAGATTGAGGATTCCACTCCCGCGTCTATACCGTGCAATTATTCATTAGTGAACCATAGTTGATAAGATCTTGGTAGAATAAAGCCCTCTCATGGGTATTTCTCGATCGACTATGTCGGGGGACTACGGTGCCATACGGCATACTTCTGCCGAAAGATCTCCGTCGGAAGAGCCAGAGAAGGCGTGGAACCTCCGTTTGAAATTTCAGTGGGCAAAAACCTCTCTGCTTTACCGGTGGCGACGGGTGTACTTAACCACGGCACAACCGTCGGGGCTATTTTCGTTGGAACGTTTGACGAGATTTGAGCTTAAAGCGGTACTGCATTCCGCGAGTTGCTTGCTTGGCTGCCAGAATCTTCACAAGCAACGTATTCCGAGGATGAACAGGGACATCACCCACAGCAAGCCTGTTTCTTCCGGATATTATCCTTTTTCATCATGCCCTCGTTTTTTATTTAGAATACAGTATCCGTCTCGCTGGTGTCCTCAAAAGATGGTTTATAATTCTCACCGTATAGCGCTTTGAAACAGGTTTGACACCCAGACCCCGTCAAAGCTGCTTCAAGAGTAGACTGATTAGGTGAAGTTTTTCAGAGAAAGGGGGAAACGCTCACTACAGATATAACACATTGCCTGTTGCAAACATGTAGTTTATCTCTGCTTGCGTAAAAAAATTCAGTGGTAGATTTGAGGGATTATTCGAGAAGCCGAAAGAGCTGCTATCAGCCCCGAACTTTGATGAAAAGGCGAAAGAACACCATGGTACGGTGGCATTTACATTTCTGCGCAAAGCAACGTACTCTGCTACTCTGGACAGCTCCACGTCAATGGGAGGTTAGCCGGCAAATACACCACAGGAGAGTGTATGTTACTGTTGACACTGAGCAAGTCATATTCAAGCCCACAGCCACATGCACAAGCGCGAGGAAGATTATACGATCTCTAGCGGCACCACAGATACTAGGCCATACCAAAACTCAGAAAAAGACCATTTGCACTAAAAAAACCAGGGCAAAGCGGAATACATTTTTCGCCCCCTACAGAACCCAGAATAGTTTTCTATGAAGCTCTTTAAGAGAAATTTTGGAGGTATGGAGGTGAAAATGGCATGAGTGCCTGTTTCCATGGACAAGCAACCCTTAAGCGGGTAATGAAAGAACCCCACAAACTAAACATTACACGATATGACATTGTCTAACCTCCAATTACTCGAGCAGTATTCTGTCGCGGGAAAATAACCTGGGACTGTTCTTAGAAATGCCTGTCATGTTGTTGCTGCGCGATGGAAGGAAAATGGTCCCAGCCAGAACCTAACTGGCGGACATCATGCATCTTACTCATCAACAAAACTCGCAGCAACGCTACGTGCCTTCACAGATGTGCAAGACCGCAGAAACCCTAATTTTCAGCTGAAGAGCACAATTGGCTTGCAATCAAGCAATGGTTAGTCAGTCATTCAAAGAAACTCAAGCTGCATGAAAGCCCTCCTCAATAGTGGCCACTCTACGAAGAAAAATGTTTTGAGGAATGCTCAGCTGCTCGTGCATGGTAAACCAGTCAAGCTTGCTGCAACCCGCAATTGTGTGCTTTGCTCTAGGTAGATTATGAGCACAGTGAAATCAAACTTGCCGGGATAGGATTTTTGAGGGTTGCGTTTCTTCTTATGACAATATCGTCACAGGCAGGCAGTCTGAGCTCCTCTCAAGTTTTGAGTGCATCATAGTAGCTGATCACAACCAAGCTGTCAATGAACCCAACATACTGCATCGGCCTTTCTGAACCGATTTTGCTTTGGATGAAGGCGCGACATGCGAGAGTTAGAATAAACAACCCTAGCCGCTGCATCAATGTTAGAAGGCCAAATTGGGCCGAGGCTATCGCTAAGGACTGCAACCATCTAACTGTCCAGTACGTCATCGTGAATCATTGTGGCTGATGACAATCAGCGTTTTTGACGAAGTAAATTGATCCCTCGCTCTCCGCGGAATGTTCGATCATATGCATGAGCACTTTGACGAACACAGTGTTCCATAATTGTTTTGCAGGAAAATTTCGAATGTCAAATCAAGCCGCCGCGCACACTTTTTGGCGAAGTAACGCTAGCACTGATTTTTCTCCACCTTTGTCCCCCACATCTTTCGGATCAGTAACATTCGCCAGTTGAAGCTGAATCTTGTTGCAAGCTAACACCAAATTAAAGTCTTCTGCTGCCTTGTGCTCATGTGGTTACAATTGCTCACGAAATTTCGATGGACTTTGAGGCAGTCAATTGGGTTTGGCTGAGGAGAGCAAACCTGCGAAGGTGCCCTTCGGCTCCCCATACGGTACACTTTGGAAACAACCGTCTGTGTATTAAGGAGTGACCAGAGGCATCATTTGGATAGTCATGGAGCTAAAAGAATAAAATAGATCGGTCGAGCAAACAGTAAAGTAGGCCTGATGCGTCGGCCTTTGAAGGGGATATTTACGAGACTCATGTATTTTGTGTAGCGCTTGAAGTGCTCAAGGATCGAAAAGTAAGAACTGAAACATGTACGATATAAGATAGCCTTGGTTACTTGTCAACGTTCCGTCTCCAAGTAAGCAAGAACTTGGGACGCGTTTTTCATATGCCTCATTGTTGGATATGAAACTGCTTCACTGAAACTAAGGCCCGGTGAAACATAAATATGAATGATCAGGAACCGGTCGTGGGCTGTCGATGGATTTTCAGCAACCTTATGAGTAGTACATTACACAGATGAATGATCAGACTTTATCCAACCACAATATACTGCATTGCACTGCCGGGCAAAGGCACCAAATGGCAGGCTCTTTCGAACCCATAAATCTGCCTGATGAGGACAGCCGAGAAACACTAGGTGGTTGCTTGTTCCTCGGAAACTTTTTCAAATAAAGCAAGGGCGGACGTCAAGCTTACATACCGCTTTTGAGGATTAAACTTGTAAGTAATAAAAGTTTTCACACTGTGCTCTTAAAGTAAGCAAAATGGTGTGGCCACTGAAGCCATATTTCCCATACGAAATGATGCTTTACAGGTGGACTGATGCATACGCATACGTCAAAGATGTGCAACCGGCGCTTTTTGCCCAGTTGGAGTTGACGAGGACAACTTTCCAGTTAAGTGTCGAGAACTGGCACGGGAAATGTCCTAGCACCATTGGCCACGTTTGAGTTACCGGAGAAGAGGGATTATTCAACAGCGGATGATCTTCAGACCAAAGTTGACCATTGAGCTAAGCGGCTTACGGCAGAACGAAACGGAACCAAGAGGGCATACCAGAAAAAGCGGATACTAGAGCTAAGCCATGCCTGGTCGATGGAAGGCTGTTCAATCTGCACGACACCTGTAAATAAAAACGCTCTGCAATGCCCATCTTTTCCCGGGTTGGTTGCGCTTAGAGATGACACTGGTTAGGATAAAAGCCGTTATCAAGATAGAGGGGATGAATGAGCTGAGGTCTCACTGTGGAGAGACGTTAACGAAACTACACACAAACCGTGTGCCCTAACCATCAGTACAGTTGATTGATGCCGGCCAAACATTGACGGACCGTCAGTGCAACCAATGCGTCTAGGCAACCTGCCGGTGCGGTATGAGTTCCTGATTAGTCCGCACATACAGCAGACAACTATAGAGACAATTTTCCTCGACAGCTTGGAATTCTTGCTTGACCGCAGTGGTCTCCAGATAGCCAGAGTTGCGCCGCCGAAAGAGAGTGGAGAATTATGGGCGGTTAGCTCAAAAACTGCTTGCATCTTACAATCGTGTTTCTGATACAGAAGACTCGTCAGTGGGAAGTGGGTACAATTTTAGAGTAAGGGCAGCTTGTTATACTGCTCTATTTGGAGTGAAAACAATAGAAGCAGTCAAGGAGATTAAATATCCAATCTTCGGGATAAAATTCAGGATACCTAGGAATGTCAGCGGCATGTGTCGTGGCTAAAATCAACTTCGGAGGACCAGGATCATCAGTCTCAACTAATGATCCACCATTTGGGAATAAACATTGTCCTTATTGTGTTTACCCATACGGTTCTCTGCTGTTTATATTAGTGCATGCTTTGAACTTCGGCAATGACCGGTTTGGATGATCTGGTTGGTTGTTATCCACTCCACATGGCCTGTGATCTACCTACATAGGATCCTCAAACGGACCAAAAAGCTTGGGATCTTACTTCAGCTTCACTCTGCTTTTGTTTCTTTGGCCAGCCTGAAAGGAATCCCGCTGCTCAAAGAATCGCCCATCCCAGCCTAATGACTTCAAATATGACATCCTTGACGGTGCTGTCCAAAAAGGAAAGTATGTCACGCCAATGATGACACGGCACTGCCATGTAAAGCCTAATGACACACCCACAACATTTTCCTCCTTTTCTCGATCGTAACCTCTCATATACTTGCTCCACGAATTGCAAATACGAAGAAGCTCCCCACCCGTCCTAGCTGAATCCATGGCGTGTTCATTCCCTTCGTTCGGATTTAACCATTTCTGTGTGTCTGGCCCTCCCGCGAAATTCACTAACTTTCTACACAGCACGTGTTCTGGTTCTTGTGTTGCCATCAGTTCACCCTTATAAGGAACCATTATGCCCAACTCCACAACAGCAACACCATCGAATCTCTAGGTTTCACTGTACACCACGTATCTGGGAGTTCTATCACCACTTTACTTTGCTGATTCCTCCACTTCATCATCCCCTTTTACGCATTTTGTTACCCTGGCTACGAGCCCAACACTCCAAAGCCACGAGACTCCAGCGGTGGTTTTCTGTTTGGGTTGAACTTGGCCGGTGTGATGACGCCGACTCTGCTGTTTGACCAGATCTGATGTTCTGGTTCCCCAGTTTTCACCACTGCACTTTTCTTGTCCTGGATCAGGCAGGAAGCCTCTAGTTTTTCCCTTCGTTGCTTTGTCCTTTTGCACGCCACCTCCGAATCCTAACGATCCGATCTTTCTCGATAGGCTCACAGCATTTGCACAAAGGAATTGATTTTTCGAAAACTATGACGTGTTCCTGATAGGCTAACGCGATTGAGCAACTGAGATCAGAGTACCAGTCCACACTTTCCAACCCCAAATAGGCATCCCGGGGTCTTCACACTGCTGTGAAATTATACCGGCAGATTTTTTCGCCACAGATATGATTGCCACAGTAAAGAGCGAAATTTGTTGGGCTGCAAAAAGGTGAACGTAGATCAGGACGGTTTTTGGTTTGAGCATATACACAGCAAAATGCAATATTTCGGCACAAAAGTCTTACCTCACTCTTGAGTGTTTTGCAGCTGGAAGCACCGTACGGCTAATGGGACCCTGGTCGATATTCTCTTCGAAAACGCATAGTAGATCTGCTCCCCTTCCGTGCAGGTCCAGTGGTGACCACGCCTACATTGGATTATGCCAACCGCATGTGACGCTGTCCCTTTTCCTACCCCCTGTATTATTTGTGCACAGGTGGTGATAGCCATGATGCAAGTCAGAAGGTGCATGTGCACTGATTGAGGTTTTTAGCACGGTTGCGATACGTATAAAAATAAATACAATGCGAAATGGGAGCGGGTCAAAAGGGAACTTATCGTATGTGAGAGTCCCTTGGTAAAAGTCCGGACGGTGGGATCGTGTTTTCTTCGCAGTATGGCTGCTACACGTGTTCCATGATTGTCCGTGGACTTGGAGTGCTCGGCTGACTCCTTGCTCTCTGCGTGCGCGCAAGACTGTGTGTCCTGACTGGGTTCGGTTTCTCTTTATGTAGGTCCCGGGGCGTATACGTGGGCGCGTCGGCACATGAGTGGTGGTGCGGTGGTGGGCGGTGCAGACAGTCGATGTCCGATGAATCAGCTTAATGTGACGTATTTGTGCGTATGAGAAAAAAGACAGGCCTCGCGATCCAGTGAGCGACTGAGTTGAACAGTTAAGTATATGGGTGACGCTGCCAAGCAGTGGTCGTTGGATTGGCGCCTTCCTCTGAATGATGAAAAGTTCGTCCATATGTCGTTTGGAGGGGATTCAGAGAGTGCTTTTGTTACGCATAGTGAAAAGGGACCAGAAGACATCATGAGAATAGATGTCAAAAAGGATTTGGGCACCTGGGTCTCCTCAAACTTGTCCTTCTCACTGCACCATGAGAAATCGGCCCAAAAGGCATTCGCCATTTTACGGATGATCGGATGCACCTTCTCCCGTATTACTCGCATGAACTTCCAAATACTCTATTGGGCCTACGTCAGACCACTCCTGGAGTACGCCAACCAAGTTGTCTACTCAGGACGCACGAAAGGCGTCACACTCATTGAGCGTTTCCAGCGGGCCGCTACGAGAATGGTTGCCGGCCTCAAATCCGTGGACTACGATACCCGTCTTGCGGTGCTTGATCTCCTTCCCCTGGAATACCGTCGCCTCCGAGGGACCTGATTCTTACTTATGCCCTGTTTGAACACAGCTTGGCAAACAGGTTTTTCACCGATGACCCAGCAAACACATGGCGGGGACATAGTAAGAAATTTTTCAAGCTCAGAGCACACACATTCATTAGACAAAATTTTTTCTCATTTCGGGTAGTAGCTGCGTGGAATGACCTTCCTCCGACGGTTGTCCACGCTCCTTCTGGAACCCAGTTTAAAGCACTATTAGACATTTATTTATGCGAATCCTCGCACTGGCAAGCATAATGCCCCGCGCTGAGAACATAAAGAGCACTTGTGCCTTTCAGATGAACGACAGCCACTGACCGACAAGAACGAAAGCGACCCGGGAAACTTGGGTAAAAGCCTCGATCCTGTGTATCAATCCGTGAATCCGTGACTGGGTCGCTACTGTATCCACCGTCCTCGCCAGTCATGCGTTTATTCTGGGTGTAACATTATGATCATGTCTAACGGTGTGCCACTCACAAGTTAAGAATAAACATTATCATTATTGCCTGATTTTGCTCATTCACATTAAGGAAGTTATCCCCGCTGACGGTGCCACACAAGGCCTCGCTAAATAGGTTTACCCGGCCGAAGTCTGACCAATCAACACAAGGCTTCCCTCAGTCCTCAGCCAGCTCGTGACATGTGTCCAATCGACGTGATGTTTGACGATTGGGAGATGGTCGGCTCCTGACACGTCCCGCTCAATGATGCCCTTCATCCGACTGCTGCTATGACAAGTTTTAAGGCGACTCAGGGAGTTGTTGTCACATGTCGGCTCTTATCGTGCCGCCTAATTCGGAAGCATATACTTTTCTGCGGTGCACCCACTCACTCTCAATCATGATCTGGCCCGAGCCAGATCATTTCAGGCTGCTCTACAGCTATCGGTTGACCACATCAGATATGGATTCTATGCGTTCCTAAACTAGCGAGGCAGTTGCCAATAAGGAAAGACCAGTACAAATGTTCCATTTCAATCGCGGAAAAGCCGACACTTTCGAAACATCTGATGGACGAAAAGAACGAAGCGGCTCAGACGAACTTCGATAACGAAAATTCCTTGATGAACGAATACATGGTGCTCTTCATCCTGGTTCCTTTGGCTGCCAAAGGGACAATCCATTTCTCTGATGCGGCAATCAAGACCGCCATGCCAGAAAAAGAGCAGAGCTCCTGATAGCCTCAATGACCGACTGCTTTTCGGTTTTACTACTGATGAAAAGTTGGACAGGTGCTCCGTAGGTTGCTTGTCGACCCAAAAGCATTGCTTTGCATGCGACTTCGTCCGCTGCGACAGCTATTGCCATAGGTGCCACTGAAGATGTGAGCACACTCAGCCATGGCGTGGCTCCCATAAAACCGACTTATAGTTGACGCATCGGCTGACATCGGTAGGTTTTGAAGTCGATTCTTGACAGTTGGTGCATGTTCTAAGATACATAGCAGAGAACTGTCACGAAGAGACTGGACCCCACCGTGCTTTGCTCACCTTGGCGACCCATTCAGCTATACTGGGAGGTGTCCCCGCGACACTCAGAGTCTCTTATACCGGGTTTGTCAATGGTTGTAGGTCTCACAAACACAGTCTCCTGGTTCTCCAGTTTGGAGGTTGGAAGAGGCTAGAAAGCTAGTAAAACCCGAAGATCATTTCAGTTGCGCTCTGCTCGAAGATGAAGGTGAAGTCTTCAGTCAGCGCTGATCTGATCAGTTTGTATTTAAAAAAAGTCCGTCCGAGACAACTGGAGAGAGTCGTTGATAGTGCTCATTTTCATAAAGGGACTCAAGTTGAGTGGTAACCGCGGGGTGATCAGGTTGACACCGGTCGTCACGGGACTGTTGGCATCATTTCTGCTTCGTCGCCTTATGGTGACTCTCGAGGCAGTGATTCGAGAGCAGCAAGCGGGATTCCGACCTGGTAGGGGTTGACCAATCCCCTAGCCACTGTTCCGTGTCTCAACCATCACCCAGAAGAAGAAACCAAATTAATCATTTACAAACCTCAAAAGATCTGATCCACGTTGCAGTCTTTAATGTCCGCACTCTATGTCAACTGGGCAACAGTCATCCCTTGCTGAAACCTTTCTTTCTCTATCGATGTATGTTATATCTTCGAAACACGCATACAAGACCCCACTTCGGTCGTGCTTCTCAGGCCGCTTCGGGCATCCGGTGATTCTGACGCAATGGCTGGTGATATCTACGGTGTGGGAGTTGCACTCAGCCCCAAGACTGAAAGCGCCTTACTGGAGTGGATCCCAGTAAACAGTCGCCTTTGTTCTGTGCGGTTATCTGGCTCAATTAAGGTTAACGCAGATCGATGTGATAAATGGTGTTTATTCGTCATGTCAACATACGCTCCAACAGATAGCAGTTTTGAGGCTGAGAAGGACTAGTTTTATCAAGATCTGTCACGGCTACTTCGGTCGTCAACAACGACAGATATGGTAACCCTGGCCGGTGATAAGAATGCTAAAGTTGGACGACTAAGTCCGGAAGAAGCACAGTTAGGTGGCCGATTTGACGTCGATGCTGAGCGTACGGATAATGGAGAGCGGCTTCTTCAGTTGTGTGCAGATCATCTTCTGTTCCTGGCCAGTACGAACTTCCAACACAAGCGCACACACCGAGTTACTTGGAGACCACCTACCACAATACAGTCGTGGACCCAGTTGGACCATATGGCTATCAGTTACCGATAAAGAGCCTCAGTTAGGGATTGCCGGTCCTTCTGCGGTACGCAACCGGACTCTGATCACACCATCATGTGGGCCCGCTCAGCACTTCGTTTTCCGCCAGCACTACGCGTGCCAAAAAAAGAGCAGCTCCGTTCAACTCCGACAAGTTTCAGTAGCTGAAAAGTATCGAGCTGTTCTGGCTAGAAAGCTACGAGAAGATACGAGGTTTGTAAAATCTATCAAGGAGCAGTGAGAAGTATGGTCGGTCATGCCATGGGAACCGGAAATACTGCATTGCTTCACCCTACTCTTCAGCTACATCATCTTCCATCGCTATTCCAGCCGTGTTATCTTCGAACGAGTGGTCGTTTTTGTGCAACTAAGGTTTGTTTGTCACATGCATTGAATCGAACTTTGTCACAAGTAGTTCATTAATGTGCTGGGTTATATCAATGACCTCACGACATGAACATTTGGGAATGCTGATCCTCTGAGAATCTGGGCCAGTGGTATGTGACATACATATTCTGGTATTCCTCCTTGTGAAGTAAGCCAACCACTCGAGAGAACTGAAAGTACTTCCTCGGTTTTGGGAGACTTTCCTCGATTGGATATTGTTATTTCGTGCCTCCAAAATCGCCCCGCGATGGAAGTGTGGAGAAGTGATGTACCACAAATGCTTGGTACTTATCGGTAACCCGGTCAATGAATCAGGCTCATGAAATCAGCCTCGATTTGACTGCACCTTCATTTAATGCAGTTTAGACGACTGGAACGAAAACTAAGACAGACGAACTGGCATGTGGCAACCATGCTGCACGAGCGGACATGGAAGCAACGACATATCTGGAAGATGTACGTTAGTGTTCAGAAGTCACATTGGCTTTTTATAGTTCCGTCAAAGAACCCATCGGTGCCAGATCGCCTCATGTGAATTGCACGGTTGATTATTGAACTGCATTCTATCCTTTTTGGATACAACTTTCTGATTGTTTCCAGCGACCCTTAGCTTGATGATGGTATTTATACTCATGCATAAGTTGCGGATCCTATTCTTATTGGTTATTCGTGAAATGGGTATGCACCCGGTTCTCTGACACCTGGGTACGTGAAATGTGGCAAAAATACACGTCGGCACGTGCGTGCTTGTGTTTCAGTGTGGGGCTGGCCTATTTAGATGAGGGTACAGTGCGATTGGGTAGATAGGCTGTCATGTAAGACTGGTGATGTTAACGAGTCGCGATAGGTGCTCGCTAGGTAAGCAGGTAAGTTGATTCCTTGAGAAAATCACCCGCATATAAGGTCTGAATAATTAGCTCTACTTGTTGGATTCGTGGCAGACGACCGACATCGAAGTATCTTTCCAGTCAACCGTTGCCCGCTTTTCTGTTGGACGGTACGGATGGCTTATGCAGTTCTGCTTTCATTATTAATCAACATTGGTATTTATCGAGTCGTTTGGCACTAACATATTTGTAAGGCACGCAACATCTCAAGTAGCCCTCACCAAGGCATGAGTTACTTTCTTGGTCCGAAGTACGCGCCAGATCGTGGATCCCGTGTTTCACCCCACTGCCTTGAAGGGTGAGCCTGGTGCATAAAAAGTGTGAAGAACTTGGCGGAAAAGCGTTCGTCGATTTTCACATAGCAGACTAAAAATGACAAGAAGCAGTATGGGAGTTGTATAGGCGCACTGGGACACGTTTTTTCTAAAACCAAGCTTCCTATGCCTTGGGGGACATCTTTTCATCCGTTTGGTATTCGTGGCGTGAATGTTACTCGGGAAACCTTGGAAATTCTTCCGTACGAAAAAAGCCCGACCAACTGAGTTCAGTAGAGCAATTTACACTCGAAGGTGTTGGATTAATTTGCACACTTCGTGTTTGCTTCCCTGTGATACTAGTAGTAATAGTTGAAGCTGTTGGAAAATAATGATTTGAGGAACTCTTGAGTGAAGGGTGTTTTTTAGAAAATTCCCTGGTTTAGACGTGACGATGGCTTTAAGTATCCTCTTAAATGTGACGAAAAGTTGGATGGGGCAGTTGCCCCTCTAATCAGGAACCCGGAAAGAAGCGATTTTATTTACTTCCTTCATAAGAGAAGCACACTTTATGGCTATAGTCCTCGTCCAGCAAGGACCAGGTTACATTCTTAAAATAATGTTGACCCGAGATCACAAGTGGCTGAGTTGTCGTAGGATGACCCTTTTTGGTTAGTATTTCCAGATTCCCGTTGTGATTAATGTAGCCTGAGTTCCCAACACGGTATCCTATCTTTTATACTGTCGGCTTTTCACCGGGGTCTGTGTTGTCCATATCAAGAGAGTGGGGCCGCAGACAAATCAAATTTTTGCGGTAGTGTAGCATTAGGACTGTTTTTTCGTTTTAGAACCTTAGATAAGATTGGCATGGTTGTCGGTGGTTTAGGGGTTTGTAAAATCTGTGTTCGCACCACTCCTGGTTGGATTTGTTTGACAAGATGGGTATCAGTGATTTCATACGGATGCTGCCGAAGATGATGGTCATGTTGCGGTTGTTGTAAAGGTGTTTTGGACGTCGGGAACATCAAGCATCAAATCATCGGGTAACGTTTCCCTATTGGGCTTCCACCTCGCTAACAACTACTAAGCACTTCAGTTGCAAATGTTATCTTTTTGCTTCTTACCGAATTTTCTTTTGTTTGCGCATTTCAGCGATCATCTAGTTACTGGCGTGTCTCCGTTCGCTTGTAATCTGTATCGCATACAATGGGTGATCGTTACAATATACACACTCAGCTTGAACATTTGCAGTCCAAGTATGTGGGTGAGTTTTTAATCTACCGTTTTCCCATGTTCACAATTTAGGAACGGGACACGCAGATACAATACGTTGGGAATGGCTAACTAATCAACATCGTGATAGTTGTGCATCTTATTTGGGGCATTTCGACCTCCTCAATTTGTTCGCCATATGTGAGAATGAATGCAAAGCAAGAGTGAGGTTTAACATAATGGAACGAATGCTGCAGCCCTGCGGTCCTCCGCCTGAGAGACCGGAAACCTAAACAGTGGAAGTTTTTAAAAAATAATTTTCGCACAATAAATGTACGAACTTAATAATGCCTTTTCTGATCTTCGTTTCGGTGCGTCGTCTTTTGCCGTCTGCAACTGAGACGTTTCAAATTTAGTTCTTTTTTCTCTCCCGGTATCACGTACGTTCGAGATATCTCGGTGGTTAACGCGCGATCTTAGTGACTGGAAGGTTGGTGTTCGAACGGAACTTCGGTATCTCGACTGCCCCTGTCTGGGCTCCGTTGATCTGGCAGTATGGCAGCCCTCATGCTGTTCTCGGGTGGCAGGTCTGCTGCGAACCGAAAGGTTGCTAAAGCTGAGCGTTTGTTGTCATTTATATATTTTTGTTAGATCAGTAAAAATTGCTTTTGTATCCCAAACAGAAAAACGACATCTCCAGATCATTCGCGTCTTGAATGCTGTGTTTGGCGAGCAGAATAAATTTACGAAAATTCTGGGTCAGGGAGGACTATACACTTGTAGCTAATCCCTTGACCACATACTTATCGAGAGTGGGATGTCATTGAAAAAATGACCCGTGGAAGGATAGTTGGACGTTGCTGCATTCGGTAAACCCCAGTCCTAGTTGGGAAGCTACGCATTCAGGGTAATGGTAACTGCACAAACTGACGCGAAATGTTGGGATTGATCACTTAACAACGCTGTGAACGAATCTTTCGAAATTAACTCTAGATTGGATGAATGTAATGTAAACGGCTTGCTAATGGAGGTGAGGTCGAGGTTGTGTTTAGGAATGGGAAGGACATAAGGGTTCCACCAGAATGCGTAGGAAACGCCAGTAGATGGAAACAGTTGGAGAGAATCTGGAGGCTACGATTGCATAATATAGGAGGCTTGCCATATGAGCCTGATGGTTCGGAAATTTCGGGTATAATAAGTGAGAGTCCCTCTCAATAATATAGTAAAGGGAAATGGTTCAGTTTAGCCAGGCACTCCGGTATAGAGGCTGGAGAAGACGAGAGGAATCAGATGTAGAAATTTGGGCAAGGATTCCTGGTTTAAGGATTAGGGTTTTAGAAATTTCGGAAAGCGTCACATATAGACAGGAAGTCAAGGAACAGAAGTTGCGCTCGACCACTGTGGTAGAAACTCTAATGATTGACTTCAGACCGATGCCGACGATAGTTGGATGGCCTTTCTTGCGTCCAACTTCCATTTGACCTTGCCAGTCACAGAAGAGCTAGTACTACTTACTTCACAGTGATCAGTAACCGAGGCCTGGCGGTGGCCGTTCGGTTCGCCTTTCTGTAGCAGGCGCAAACACACGCAAAACACGAATAAAACACTATGAAGATGGTACATTTCTTGGTTAAAAGAGGAGACGGGCTCTTCTAATCAGCAATAGTATGAAAACTGAACGAACTAGATGATAACTACTTAAGTTTGGACGCATGCCTTCTCAGTCGGCGGAATAGTCTTGCTAGAATGCATGAAGATAGGATCGACCAGGTTCCCATGTAACAGATTGACAAGCTAACCGTCTGAAGAATCATCGGACAGTAAATTTGCATCGCAATCATACGGGTTAGGGATTAAATGTAATCCAAGATTTAGGCAGAGCCGTCTTAGTGAAGGAGTGAGGATGGTGGAAGATAGTTCGGGGTCATGGTCTATAGGAGCTGTATAAAACGCTGGAGTTACCGAGAATGTTAAAGTATTCAGCATATGTGAATTTCGTTGACTCAAAGTCGTTCCGTTTTCCACAAAAAAGGTTAAGTTGTAACCCGTTTATCCACAGTCAATCCTTAAATCGAATTCACTTTCGGTTGTACTAGAGACCGTTGTTTTCAATTATAAGGAAAATGTGATTAGTCGCAGTTGATGTCATTTACTTCCATCAACTCATCACTTATATGTGGACTACGCTGTTGAAATGAACCGAACTTCCGTCTTGTGCTTTCATATGACGAATACACTAATGCACTGAAGAGGGAGCATTGTGAGAAAGGGATCATTTGACCTTTCTGTAGGTGGTCTTACTGGTTGAATAACCCACCTGTGAACCCTTTGACGAAACTTCTGTCTCCGGTCGGAACTCCTGAGGAAACGCACTGTGTGTTGCTGCTCGGCTTTGTTTGTATGCGGGTATTCTATCCCACCCACTAAGTACCATTCGGGTTCATTCAATCGAGGACTGTGGAGAGAGAAGTATTTTAGGGATAACCTATAAGATAAGTAAGCTTCTTCCGCCTGTCGGCTCACGCATTGTTCTCAAATAAATCTGGAGGCAAATTAGGACAGCTCTTTAAAACAAGATGTAATTAGGCAAGACCCACAAATAACGTGAACACTGGCTATTCAACTCATCGGGTAACCAACAAGTTTATCTCGCAGCAACAAGCATAACGACTGGTGTCGACTGATCAAATACGATACGAGTTGAACTAGCTTAGAGAAATTCCAAGTCCGTTGCTTGGTAGCTATCAGGTCCTCACTATATGGATCGTGAAGTCCGGGACCATTCTCACTGTTAACGACCAGTCAGTGGATTCCAACAGATTCCAATTACGGCAGTGAAGCATCGGTGTTGAACACTGTCATGCTGTCGATGATGATGAACAGATTTTACTAGTTTTCGCCTCATGTGCTAAGTCAATCGAAAACAACTCGAATCATACTAATATTATCAAAGAGCGCTTGCTGGTTCGTACTAGGCATTCGTCGATTAACACAATGTGTTTGTTGTTTTTAACTGTTTGATACTGAACCAACACTTGCGTCAAAGAGATTGGCAGAGAGAGGAAGAAGCCGCCTCCTCAGTAGAGATCGACACAATTCTTTTTCCACGATAACTTTTGAGGGGATTGCTGTATACGAACCTTCAGAACTAAGAACATTATGCGGTTTGGGTCTTGAGCTTCAACCATATATGCCCTTCACAAAGGTTAATTTGAAACAAACAGCGTCAAGTTCTTGCACCTCAGTTTCGGTCCCCTGAAATAAATAATGAAATGAAATACATAAAAAACGCAAAAATAAGTGAATATGAATGAATGAATAAATGAATGAATAAACTCAATAAATGAATAATCGCTAGGAATAATTGCTGGGAAGAGCCTTGATGCGACCATTCGACGATATCCGCCAGAGACCAAGTGAATCAGCTTGAAGCGTGATTATTACTGGTGCCGTGGTCCATTTTCACAGTTTGTTAGATTATGGCGTTATCAACGCCCCAGTAAACTGTTCAAGAGTTGAGATTAATGGTCGGGAAATTAGGTTGACAAGTTCACCACTTAGTGGCGCAGCGTCTATTCAGGGGTTTCGCATCATTGATTGATTGGTTTTAACTGATTTTTTTGCCATGGTTCGGTGACCCGTCCCGGATTCTTAGGTCAACTCAGACGATGAGCCGTCGCTCACAAAACGGGATGTTAAACCCGATATTTTTATCTGCACAGGTTACGCGTGTGCATGATGGTCACCGTGGATAAGTCTTCCTCGTCAGATTCCGTCCGAATATGTGGGCGCGTGGGACCCTCTAATACGTTCACATCTGTAGAAATTGGTATCTTTAATCAGTCGAGTTTCTTAAGAGCTTCCTCCTGGCGGTTTATTCAAACCGTTCCTCAACACTGTGCCAGGGGTCTAGATATCCAGCACTTCAAAGTGTCCCTACTTTCTTCAAAACACTCTTGCCCTCTGTCCTCGTCTGACTCGTGGAGCTGCACGGCTGAATTAGACTGACTCATGATTTACAGTTGTTTATATGCAAATTTGCATACGTGTCCCCACAGAGCAGTCCCTTTTGGTTTTGGTTGTCGGTTCCCACTGTGTCTGAATATGAGGAGTAAAAAAGTGTCTAGTTCGCAGATGCGTGGTACCTTGAAAAAAGTTGAACGGACTGTAAACGTCATAATAAGTAGCGACAAAGGCCATTGGTTTTTCACGAAAAACTCTGCAAAATAAAATCTGATAAGAAAAATGAGCTTGGATGACCAGAGGTCTCAGGTTAGAGTTGTTAAGAAATTGGATCCTGTGAGTTGAGCGTTATTCAACTAGTGTAGGAGGTTCGTGAAACAGCAGCGACACGGAATAGGGGTCTCATCGTGCTACTGACTTGTACCTGCACTGGCTCTCTCGTTAGCCATTCAGCACAAAATGATTCCACTTGTACGATGGAATGACGACTGAAAACTCAAAATCTCGATATCAAGGTAGTAAGCGTGGGCAGTACGTGCAGGAATGCTATACTCTCTACGGCTACATTGGACACACCGTGCCTGAAATAATCGAATAATTCTTTTGCCTCTTGGGAAGAAGTGCAAAGTCCGAAGGTCCATAAACGAGGCATATTTTTGTTTCACATTTCAGGTATGATAACGGACTGTTCGAGGATAACGTTCCCAATATCTTTTCCTTGGACTTCAGATAGCGCGATGAAATTCACTCAAGTTTGGTGACGTTTCTGTGGGACTAAAAATGAATGGCCAGAGGTCAATAAAGGCTTGTTTATATGAAAACGAAGACCTGCTGTGTTTAAATGTTGTCCCCACCTGACTAGCCACAGCGGTCGTTATTTTTGTGCCTTGATGTTATCTGGGTGACTTGTTTCAAATGGTATTCCGCCGTTCACATAGTGTCTTGTGCCTAATTTGTGGATTAGGGCTGAACTAAGTGCGGTGAAGGCTGTGGAGGCTGATTGGAGCTGTTCGTACTACTGGCTAGCTGTTCGACTGATGAAGCTGGCTCTAAAAGGAGAGACAGGATAATACATGCATATCGAGATGGTTTAACGAGGAAGTTTACCCTATAGTTCCTGCCCGATTAATGAACAGTTTGTAATGTAGATAAAACGGGCTATGAAGATAGTAAAGATACGTGGTGAGCTGTTGTACTTCTTACGAAGCTGTCGAGAAATTCACGACACTGGCGCTTACAGTTGATAGGGAAGACCTACTACGGGGTGTTTTTCTCAACAAAATATTTCTCTTTTATAGTCAGGTCCCAGAATTCAAACTGAAATGCATAAAGGCTTTCATTGCTTTCGGGCAATGGACAAAAATCTGCCCTGACATGCATACAGGCCAGAATGAAATAAACAGATTACACCGGTGTCGCCCGTGATTGACTGATCGGCGTGAATCAACGAATGGCTTTACAACGGAAGAAGATACTACTTACTGTTCGCTGGTTGTATATGTTCAAACGAGGACGATGTGCAGCTTTCAAACTTCATACTGTCATTTCTACATCAAATCAGTTCTGAGACCTCTGGAGCAATGTGTCATTCGGTCATTTAAGGGCATTTAGTAACTTTTGGGGTAAACAGTGACGAGCGTCAGAGTTGAAGCAAAAATTGTGATTCAGAAGACTGGTATCCTTAATTGGATGGAACTTACCAAATGTGCCCTGACTGAGGTTCATGCAGATGTAACGAACACATTTTTCAGAACCGGTGGTTGGCAGACGAGACATAAAGCCGCAAGGTAGGCTGAAATGTCTCATTATCGGGTGATTTAGTCGGCACAGTTATGCTTCGGAGCAACAATGTGATTATACAAGTTATAGTATGTCAGTTATTTCAAGGCTGTTTGCAGATTGTGTGCCATTTTTCTGGTCGTTTCTGTCCATTTCAGACTGCTGGTTGATCACACGGCCAATACTTAACGTACGACGGTTTAAATGGTGTCAAGAATTCGGCCGTTACATCGCTGCACAGAACAGAGAAACTGGTCTCCTTCATGTATTGTGTTTATGAGTCTCATTGCCAGAGTTCATGGGTTTGGTTGAACGTGGGGAATTGAGATAGCAAATCGTTGATTCAAAAGCTGGTTTTATTTTTGATATTCCATATTGGTTTCATCTTTAGATTGAAAATAGTGCCGGTTAACGATTCTAAGTAAGCCGAACCTCCAAAATAGCTTCTGATAGCTCAGTTCGCTCGAAGCTCCCCAGAAATAAAACATTCCGGCGATTTGCACAAGTTTGTCCCAGGCTATATTTGTCACTACTTTGCGGCCGCTTGTCGTTTGCTCACACCTACGTGCGCACATTTGTGTAGAGAGTAAAATGGATGAGTCTTTAGCGAGCTTAATTTCGCCGCAACATTACTTGCTCGCATTTGCGTGTGGTTAGTGAACCAGTCGGATGGATGACAGTAGCTTGACATGAGACTAATTAGTTTTTCCTACACTTCCTTGTATTCGTAGCAATGTGTCGGGGAAAGATAAAGTGTAACTCAGTTTTCTCCAGTGAATAATTTTCAGTGTATTTTCTGTGTATACCTCTCACATATCAAGGATGTGGCAGCTAATCGATTCGATAAAATAGGTGACTAATAAATAATAATAAAAATAACAAAACTGACAAATTTAGCATTCTTTATGTTTGAAAGGTTAAGTGGTATAGTTTCAGATGCCGCAAATCCGATAGCTTGCACACCTGGGTCGTTTTTTACAGCCTGTCATCAAGCTACCAAGTTATAAATGATCAGAAGAGAGTGGAAATTCACTGTGACAAACAAACTATTGAAAAAGCTCCTTATCCGGGACAGGTTAACCACTCAACAAATCTGTTTTTAGTGGTAATGTAATTCATCTGTCATTTTCATAGGAATAAGAGACCGCAAGAATTCTAAATTCTGCACGAGACTGCCTGCGAACGCGGGAACTAGTACTTCCTGAGGATCGCATTGGTAAGAATATTGGTTACATTTGTGAATACGAAGCTGAGTGTATCAAGTTTCCCTCCTTTACCCGACTGCACATTCCTAATACTAAAAAGGGAACTTTATGCAGTTTAATAGAGCTGTGTTGTCTACTGAACGGTTAGTGCAGCAAGGCTCAAGAAAGCCTGAGTTCCTCACTTGTAACGTCTCCACGACTATCCCAGTAGCGTCATTTCGCTCCCATTCACCGGTATAGAGCCATATTTCTGCGAAACTCGTATATGAAGGAAAGCCTATGATCCTGTTTGTCTACCCCAGTGAATTTTTCACACTTAGGATTCATACTGAACTGCTTTGTCTGTCTGTTCATTAAAGTCAGCGGATCAATTTGTCTGATTTATCTAGCCCACTGTAACAAGCACAGAAGGTTAGTTTGTCAAAACCCTGTTTCGGCAGCGGACACAGTTGCCACCGAACTACTGCCTCCAGAAACAACAAGTTAGGGGATACATCATAACGTTGTCGACCAGCTATTTCTCTCAAAACCTCTAAGTGACTGGACTAAACAACCATCGCCGTGTTTAGCTCTTCAACATAACCAGTTATGTTGCTATGCCTATCCGCAACGTCTGGCACACAACATTAACGATGATGCCCCCAACAAGCATGTTGTGGACCGTCTTGGGTGCCGGTCACAGGGGTCATTTTTCGAAAACTTCGCTGCCATAAGGATCACATCTTACGTTGATCAAAATCCGAAATCATCCATGACTACTTAATTAATTAGGGAGTAAAAACAAACTTCACCCTGTTGTCGATAGTGACGAACTCCATCGAGTCTTCAGCTCCAGCACTTCCATCAGGCTTATGAGCTCTCGATCACACTTGGCTGTTTTGTGTTGGAATAGAATGGCCTTTTATGCTATCGCTGTTCTACACAACTGTCGCTGCTCATGAGCCTAGATGCGACACAACAGCTATGAAATATAAGACATAAATTCCATGGTTGAAGCAGTTCTACCGCTTTGTTATTTTGTGTATCATTGTGAATGGCTATCATTGGCTATGACCGCTGAAAAGTGCGTTCGAATGGAGAAGCGTTCACCAAACTGCGCACACGTTCATCTGAGCGAATAGCCTCACAAGAAATTCATAGAATTTTTCTAGAGGTCCATGCAAGAAGCATGCATACCCTTGATTTATTTTCCTACTTATGCACAAATGACTGTTAGCAGTGCTCTCGCTCTAGGTTCTCTGTTTTTCTTAACAGGATTCTGGGATTTTTATTTCCATATTGGCGGTTTTCAACAGTCAGACTGGAGTGAACCTGGAAAAGTATAATGTAGCACTCGATCATCTGATTCACCGTAGTTCGTTCGCATCAAACGAACAGCATCTAAACGAAAGAGTAATCAAGTAATGCCAAGTGGAAAGTGACTTCATGGACGCGGGGACAACTTTTAGATCACCTTAAACTTTAAAATAGATACAACTGAATAAAGCGTAGAAGGCTAATCTTTTTTCACCAAATGGTTCACACCGAACAAAGATCGTCTAAGGGCGAACAATTTCGCCTTTTCACACGCGACAATTCAGGTACGTCATGCATTGGTGTGGTATTGGTAGCCCTCTCCGCTGGTACGTCAGATGTTTGGAATTGAAAACCGGTACACCCAAGAATGGTTACATATGGTGAGCCCTAATTAAAGTCAAACCAGAACCCAAAGCTTCCTAATTTTGGTGTGGACCCACGAGAATAACTGCTTCAGAGGGACTGTTTAAAGGAGCCCGAATGTGCGGAATCAAGACAAAGCTTGCGATTGTTGGTACGATGATGAAGCCTTTCAGATCATCCTGTGTGCTCTAGTGATAAACTGATAGAATGCTACGAGGAGGATTAAAAATCACACCAACTGAATAAGCTTCGGGTAATGACAAGCGATGCAAGATTACTTTCTGACTAACTGCTTATTTCATAGAGAAATTAACTGATCCAAGTTTGCTGTTGGTTTTGTAAATCCAGGGAAGTTTACTTCAGTCTTGTGTGATAGGTTGTTTCCTTGTTTGAGTAACCGTCGTGGGGAGGTATCTCCTCTCCCGACATGGAATGATTCAGAAAACAACAGTTTGCTTAGCTTTTTGAGGAGTTCTATCTCTACGGGTTCGTTTCTTTGAGTGCCAACACATTTTCAGGTTAAAGGCTGAGTAAATGGTGTCGATAGATAGTGTCCGGTTGAATGTTACGATAACTTGAGAAAGTCCCTAGTTTATACTAAAAGTGTATTTATCCCTGAATATTGAGGGACGTGTGTATCAGTTCGAACTGTTTTGTGGGTATGGCTGTTAGAGGTAGCCTTTGTAAGCATTGGAATTGAGACGCCTTCAAGTCTTCGACAGCCGTTGTCTCAGAACCGTAGCTGGTTTAGGTCGCTGTTGTTTAATACACATTGATGCAATTAGAAAGTGAGTGTTGAGTTGTGCAACAGAGGCTTCAGTCGGAAAGCGTGTCCAGCGCCAGAAACTGCTGTGGTTAAGCCATGTCGAACCGTCATTTGCCAAAAAGAGGGTCCCGTTTTTGGTGCTCAATTTAAAGTGCCAGAAGGGCAGGGTGGAAATCCGTAGACCTGGTACAGAGGTACGAGGGTGATTACGAAAATTACAGGTGCTGACGATAAGACCAGTGTTCCGGGATGGGAGTGCGTGTCCCCTCAGTGGCGTTCCTGTCTTCAGTTTCTATCAAGATTGCTTGAATGAGCGTCTAGAGAGGTAAGTACATCGGAACGACTGTATTAGGCGCTAAGGCTCATTTGCCTCCACTTTTATTTTTTCTTCAAAATCAGGCTATCAGATGAATCATGGTTGTATGGCAACGGGGCGTCAGTTTTGAGCAATGATGGTGATGATGATTCAATAACTTCCAAAGTTATGTAGTCCATTTCTAACAACAGGCTCTAGCGATTAACCAATGGCGTGGCAACTGGAAATCCGTTTGGGCCAATTTTAGTTGATTTCTTTACGTGTCACCTGGAACATACGGGTGGTGGTACGTTGCGTTGTGCGAATCAGCACTACGTGCATAATAAATTCGAGGCTGAATAACGAGGGCCTATCCACTTTGTAGATGTTCAGGTGGTAATATACAAAGATGGGTCACTCATCAGATTGAGATTAAGTAAATCAAAACGGAGGCAAATATCCTCAAAACCTTTTTTCCAATAGAATATGAGCAATCTTTGGTACAATATCTGTTAATGAAGGCCAGAAAAGTCCGCTAGGATGAAACGTTAGAATTAGATTTAAAACATCGATCTTACTGTAGGATAACGGCTATTCCGGTGGTTGAAGCAAACATATGGCAAGATTCCTGAACAGAAATATAGACAAGAGAATATCTCTATAAACAGCTTTCGAAGGGAACCAAAGTGAGAGGACATGGCAACACTGATTCAGCCGAGCTCTCATGACGGCATTCAGCCCTATGGTTCTTCTGGTTTTCAGCAAAACAAACTAACCTAAACAAACTGGATACTAGGTACCTCGTCTTGTGTGCACCTTTTCCAATTACTTTCCGTTGCAAGTACACTGAAGAAACGAGACACGTTTATCTACAAAGACTTCTGAGCGTGCCCAGAGATGTTAGCCCGTAATAACTCGAACTACCCATCTAACACAGTTGCCTATCACGTGTTGAATTCCAACGGTAACGGAGGGCCAGAAAATAACCTAATGAAGTTTGCTCAAGTGCAGGCGTTTTGATAGCACAACATCAACTGGAACTTATGGTGAAGCCGGCAGTAAATCATGTCTACAGCTGTAGTAATTTTGTCCAACCCGATAGCCTGATAGTCTTTGCTCGATGTAACATTTTCACTATCAAGTTGCTTGTCCATTTCCCACCCTGACCTTGATTCTGATTTCATGTAAACAGAGGGTGGGAGATAGTTCTGATGCTATTTTTGTTTTCTAAATTAGTTTTAAAAGGGGAACACTTACGCGAGACTAGCAGCATTTTCTTTGAAGCAGAAATGTGAACCCGATCGAATATTTACTCATTTATATTATATAACCCAAGCAATAGGCAAAACATCATTCTATTTTTATTCCTACAATCTCGTAAGAATTAACGTCGAGAATAAAAGTTGGTACGGTGGCATGAAGATACAACGTAAACTTTACTGGGTTAAGCTTTTACATATTTCCATGGAAACTCAGCGTCCATTCAGAGACCTTATATAAAGCGTTCAATGAATAAAGCGTTCAAAGTAATGGTAATTTACCCGTTTCTATAGAGCTGCGACAATGCCCCAACAAGGAACTCATCAAACTAATCTCACCCAACGGACCGTTGCATATGGGGTGGATCCCCTCGTGGGAGTGACCTGAGCTGAGGGCTTTATCTCGGAAGGCAAAATGAAATTGTATAAGGAGAGGTTTCTTAAGTTTACTTGCGCAAACTTATCAATGAATCCATTGCGATCTAAAGAACCCGTAATTCTTTGACCGCAAAAACGGCATAAATCGACACGATTCACATCATACACGTGATGGAGTGGTGTTTGATGGTATCTTTCGCCGGTAGACAACGAGAAACTTCATCATGACTTATTTGAAATGTCCGTTTGACAACAGCATCCATCAAATTTTCATCCTTCGGTTAGTTATTCATCCGATCATCCCGCAACCACCAGTCCCAAACAATTTTATACCAAGCCACTTTTTCGCTCCAAAATGGCTTAGTCGATCTTAGAATTACTGCTTGTTGCGTAGAGGAACTTCATTTCAGACCATGTTAATGTGGGATGCCAAATTCGGTCTCCAGATTACACCTAATTGGATTTGAAAATATAAATCGCAATTGGGCTTAAGACTGAAAAAATCATGTCGATGATGATACGTTTATCGACTGAATGAGTGTTCACGGAAAACGCTGATCTGGCTGCCATACATTTAAGCAAAACAAACTCCCACAAGTTTCAAAGACATTGCCAGCCACTGAGCTCTGTTTCATTGAGACCTAATTGTTCAGCGCTTCAGTTAATCTACAGCCCCATATTCTTCTCAGGAATTCTAACTATCCTATTTCAGTGTACTCTTTCCTAACCTTCATTATATGTTGTCTGTGGTAAACTAAACGACTGAATGTCCATTGCGTTTTGTAAGTGGTTTCGGACGATGTGGGCTTATGCCATATTCGAAGATTCGTTGTCGCATACCAGAGTATCCCTAAACACAAGCAAAAATTATGTTGAGAACCTCCCTCAGTTCTGCAATACCTTGATCCGTTACTTCATCTTATCGATTCTGATATCTTGAACAACAAACGGAAATCAACGCACTTAGTGTTGACCACTGAACCGGCCACACTTTGAATTGAATGCAGCAACACAATCAGAAATACCAAAGTCAGTACTGAGGGACGGGGAGGGAGGTCAACGTAATTCCAGATGCGAGGACGGAGAAGAATCCTCCTTCCTGTATTGCAATTCCATGATGAACACCAATGTATAGGCGTCAAACACACTGGTTAGAAAGTTTAGAGATCGAACTAATCGGTTCGTTTCCTTAACAAAATAAAAATTCTGTCAAATGGTCTACGGATACCATCACTTAGGATTGTATTGGGGCATGGAAGGAAAATAAACGAGTTTATGCATACCTGTCAAATTTCTAGAAGTGCGCGTGCAATAGTAGTTAGCCGTGCTATGACACCACTGGTACGCGTAAAAAGGAAAGGCGGACTGTGAAAAGTTACAACAGGTGAGTTATCATTTATGGAATCAGTTGAGGAAAGGAAGATTACGATGCATACGCTGATCTACTCAAAACTAAATCCTGACGAGTAGATATTGCGCACCCTACTGATCGACAGTCTGCCACTCAACAAGGTAGACGTTACCAGGTTGGACTGAGTGGCTTCAAGCTGGATGTGATTGCGTGACTAGATTTGCTCCGAATGGCGCCAGGCATGTAACGGTTTGACACAGGAAGTCACCATTCCGAACGGCGAACTGTTAGGAACAGCGCCTGCCTTACCTGCTAGTGTAAAATAAATGAAATAATTTTCCCGATATCTTTGAGTTTTCTTTCCATATAAACCATAACAAGATTTGAAGAAAATAAATCTGTTATTTTGGAGAGACCCATTTGTGCATTTTATCAAAAGTTCACTTATATTCAGGAATCTCAGTGAGCAGTAACGGTGTTTGCACAGTCAAACGTTGTTGACGCATCTAAAATGAGGAATGAAACTAAAACGAGTAGTCGGAATTGAGCTAATTATCCATCGAGTGCAAATCATAAATGAATTTAATGCAGGACATAACTCCACGGTGCACTTACCGAGCAAGACACCACTGCAGCTTCTGAGAAAATTCTCGGCTCGTGGGATTAAGGTGGGAGTTTCAACCAGGGTTTTTCGAAATGAAGGTTTGGCGGGCCCGTTTACACACATGTGATAACCCTTCAACTCTGGTTATCGATTGTCGAACAGCGACTGACGTGTTAGTGTGCGAATGGTTGGCCAGCGGTTGGATTTACGATGCATCCGCAGAGTATACAAACTGCCAAATACCAACAGTGAAACTTTAGCACTTTCCGTAGAACACCGATCAGCCCATGATATAATCCTTATAAACTGAAACACCAGAATACCAGTCCCTTAGCTTTGCTAGGCCAATGTGATGCTCCATTGATATTGCTGTTGATGCTCAAAGGGATCTTTTTCACCGTGCTTCTATCACCAGTATTAAAGTCAATAAATCGCCGCGTATTGTGGGTAACTAGTAAATTACAAACACATCTCGTTTGATTAAAATTAGGATAACTGAAATAGGGTAGCTGGTATATCGCATGGATTCAATCATAGGATACAAATTTGAAAAACCAGTATTCGCAAACCTGTCTGTGTTCCACTTATTGAAAATCTCAAATCAACAGCAACTGAAAAATCTCGTTATAAACTGTTCCAGCATACAACCACTTTTGAAGAACCGCTTGCTGAACGTCAGCTTAAAATCGGTGTCAAAGTTTCAAATAGCGTCTCGAATGTGTCTTTGAACAAGTTTGCAAAGAAACCATATTCATGATAGCCTACGAAAATACTTCCATTAGAGTTTTATAGAGCAGTGAAAATTTATGCTATAATAGAAGACCATTCGATATCACCCCAAAATCTTCAGATGCCAAAGCGTGTAGAACTTTTTAAACGGATGGTCTCAGTCTTAAAGCTTTGTGTTTTGTTGTGGGTTGTCTTCACAAAGGCCTGTTTACGAACAGTTTTATGCGTCAGATATACCGGCATGTTCACACTTTGTTTTTATGAGGTTCGTTTCCAAATACTTTGGATTAAGAGAAGTAAGACTACCATTCACACTGGCAGTCCTCTTGATGCCATAATGCAACTATTCTGGTGCGTTCGCACACAAGAGGGGAAGAGCTGGGTTCGCAACTCGCTCTAATTGGAACCCTCCGTGTTGCATACCACTGACTGCCTCAAAATTTGAACCATTGATGTGGCGAGCATATTGCCACCACTACACAAGCAGCTTTGGTGTATATCATTCAGTTTGAATATCCGTTGTCTCTTGAAGGAGAGTAGTTTCACTTATTAGCTGAACATTCCTCATCACACAGCGCAGTATTTTGGTGGCTGTACAGAATTTCTCGCATCGAGGGGAATTCTGTATGTTGGTGACATCAATTTCCAATTCAGAGGTCTCTAACTTATGTGCGTATGTGATTTGGCTGATGGAGAAGCTTATCTACGTACGATTTTGAAAGACCATGTTTATTTCAGATTCTACACTTCATAACCCTATCAACATACCTGGACTTCCCTTGAACGTCGATAGTAGTAACGCCCTGTCGATATCCTTTTCACCAATCGGAATTCCCCTGGAAATTCGTACTGCAGAACATTCCAGATAAAGTTACCCAATGGGTTTCAAGCGTCTCTGACGCAACCTGACTGGGAGGTCCTGACTGGCGGGTGAATTGACATTCACAACCAGGACAATTGCTGGATCGTTGTGCGATGAATCAGACACACCGAAGACATCGCTCAAGCGCTGACATGGCATAGCCATTGGGAATGCACTGCTGATGACCTCTGGACTCTAGTCCAGTGCTTCCCCTTGGTGGGCACTCACCAGAATAATTATGCCAGAACAGGAAGACGAACGTTCAAACGAGAGTGGTGTTAATGTGAACAGATAAGTTTGAAACAGCTGTACGGTGCTTCTCAGCCTGGTTGATGGTGAATAAAACTCCGGTTGGAGTTTGAATGCGTTTATCTCAACTAGTGAAGTACCTGATCCTGTCAAACCCGCAGAGCATTTAGTCACTGCATTTTCGTACTGTTAGCCTGAGCCTGTTGTGTTCTGAGGCTACCCCAGACTACCGATGAATGTCGTTCGGTTCGATAATACGGAGTGCTGTTCTTCGCTACTGAAGCAAGCAATTTTTGGCAGTGGAGAATTCTGTACTCTCAGTTTAGGTTGACTGGGCGAAACTTCATGGGAACATCAAAGTAAAGGATAAACGTGCGACTAATCAGTGCCTACTATCCGGAACGGTTTTACTCACACCAACTACGACGGACTTCTCTGTTCGGCTTGTGAGAATCACGACAGTCGTTTGGATTTTACCACAATGGCAAATTAAATGTCTGTTGTTGAAGCAGTTGGAGAGTTATTCAATCGTTTGGTTACTGCAGTGCGCACCTTTGGGGACTCGTCTACCTATGGGGATGCTCCCGTTCAGATGCGTGAGCCACATGTGAACTTGTCAGACTGTGCACTCCTGATCCAACGCTTGTTACATCTCAATCCAAGATGGAGGCGGTCTGCTATAGGCGCAAACTCTTTGTAACCTTCAACCATCTGTTCGTCCGTGAAAGTACAGCACTCCTGATCCAGCGCTTGTTACATCTGAATCCAAGATGGAGGCGGTCTGCTATAGGCGCAAACTCTTTGTAACCTTCAACCATCTGTTCGTCCGTGAAAGTACATCTTATGGGCACGTTCGTGAATGGAACGTTCTTGTTTCTATTCAAGAATAGCAGTTGGTTGGATACGTAAGAGGGTACAGCCTCTAAAATCCAGTAGAACAAACCGTCTTTACTCAAATGTAATAAAGTGTTTGGAGGTATTTTAGACAATGGCTGACACCGTTCTCAACAGTCTTGAGCACCTGAAAATGAGTTTTGAGCTTTTTGTCTGTATGAAAGAGTTAGGACGCTCGGTGACAAGATATGAACAGATATAGTGAGCAGTCAGAGTTGGCAGTTAATTGTGTATCTGCACAAAAGTATACAGAGATAAAGCTTTTTGAAGGGTTAACTTGAATACATTTTGAAATTTTTCAGTGAGGCAGTTCGACCAGGAGGTGCGCCTGTTGTTGGAGAACTAATTTGAGGATTTTCTTTTTTGTATCCTCATTTCGCATGGGCCTAACAAGTTCCAGCAAAAACCTGAGCGTCTGTCTAGTGACTGCGCTCACCTTTGCTCCAGATACCCACACACAACAGCTCAAGCAGCCTCTGCTGATTCCGCATTTTTCAGGCCTGAAGTGAACGTCCTATCTTCACGAAAAAATCCAAACGAGATACAAACCAACCAGCCAAATGGAACAGATATGGAGTCGCAGGTTCGAGACACGAAAAGAATAGTAGCGACAATGAGGTGAACAACACGCTTTACTCGATTAAACTGTTGGAAGGGAAGTGGCAGGTTGTAGGCCGAATTCGTTTTAGGGTATGTACGATCAACTTTTTAGGAAAGTGTTTATACAGAATATAGGTCAAAACAGCTGAGAATTACTGATCCGTTTGGTCGGCCTGATATTTTTCCCACTTCGATATTCCGTCTATGTACAGAACTAATTATGAGCCAGTTTTTGATCTCTCCAGTACTAAACCTGTTGTTTTTGACGCTGGCATATACAGAATAGACCAAACAAACTGGTCCTTTGCTTCGGGTCACTTGAGTCTGGCAAATCCTAGTAAACTTGAAGCTGAATGCTATATTTTCTTATTACAGTATAAACGGTTTGTGAAGGATCATTGTGAGTAGGTGTTTCTAAGTGTGGCCCGTTGCATACTGTTGTCTTTTCATACCGCCTCACACCTGTCGCTTTTATTCGTATGGGATACACAGTGTTATAGTTACTGGACTTTTCAAAACCGCTGTGTAGCTCACTGCCTAGCTCTTGCGTTTTTAGTTATATGGCAGCTCGTGAGCAAACGGCTTTTCCTTGCGTTCTACGACATAATACCGGCCAATAGCAACCCCCTATGGTAAAGAACATAAAAAAACTGAATAAATCCATGGTTGCTTTTCTGATCTCTGGATCAATTTTTCGTCTTGATTCCCATGTTGTGATTATTCTTCCCGTACAGAACATCACCAACATCTCCTTGAATGCACGAGATTACAAAACCAAACCGAAAGTCACGTGCGAGAATAATCAACCCATTGTTCGTCTTGTCACACGTCTAGCAGTTACTCTGTAAAAGTAGGTTTTCTTCAAGTTTCCCCAACTGGCACGTTTTCCAATGTGACCATTGGACAAAGAGCTACTGACCTTAATTTGGTTATCGATATACACGGTTAGTAACTACATTTTGCGCAGCAGGATATCACAGTGTCTAGTCCCATAAAAAAGTAGTCAGGAAACAGGGAAAGTAGCTTCACAAAATATTATTCGGTTTATTGGAAGAAAGCCTCTTTTAAAAATAGGAAGGGAGAAGGAAAACCGCCCATCAATCCATCTTTTCTGATGAACTAGCACTAGGATCAGCTTGTGAACATACATTATGGCTGTGGAAAGCATAACTAAAAAACGTTCAACTAAGAGCATTTCATAAGTACAAAATGTCAAAAAAGAGAGGGAGTACAAATATATATTCCATAGATTAGGATGTACCATTTAAATGCCGAAGGAAAACCAAAATGTACTGGTGCCCAAAATAAGGGACAAAAGCTCAACTTCAGTTGAGATTTTGTCTTGTAAGTGGAGCGAATCACTGCCGAAATGTCGAGAAGCGCTGCACCATTGTTTCGCTCTCATACGGTCTATCATCAAGACGCATCTCACGGCTATTCAGAGGGATGCAAACTCATTTCACTTGCAGAGCAAAACCCCCATTTAAATTTCCAACACTTTCTTGGACTGAACAAAAGTATATACTTTTTCATTGGGGCTGTAATCTTTTTTGAAGAAGCGGGTTTTAAATGTTCAGTGCAGTATTTGGAATATGGTCACATACTAACTTAGGGAGCAATAGTAAAATCTACCTATTTTTATTTAAAACATTGGGTTTTTGGTGAAAATATCTGGAAGGAACCAGCACGCTAGTCGACTTTTCTTCTCTTAGCCGACTGTTGTTGTCGGTAGCCCCTGGAACGTGAATGGCGTGATCAAACCAGCTGAACGGGCTTAATCTAACCCATAATTATTTCAGCTCAGACAATGTTTGACAAGAGTCGACAACAAACTTTTGGAAAAAAGCTTTCTACACACACTACAAGTTAAAGCTTCTTACGGAAGAAAATTTTAATGAAACCTTTTTGAAGGTCGACGAAATTCCCTACAGAATCTTACTTCAAGAAATATCAGTCCGAACATGACAGACAAAAATATTGGAACTGCTATAGTGCATTGCTGACATTAGAATGAAGATGCTTTAGGGAAGTGAACCGTATGGATCGGTCAAGATTTTTTCCCGTGGCGATAAATGGGACATATTTTGAGAATAGTGTTTTCGACCGGAGGATAGCTTTGTCATCCACAAAGTCTATTAAGCTGTCAGCAAGAAGTAAGACGTAATTGAAATATTTTGTGGATTCGGTAGTGCACACGGGATGCTTTCCCAGTACTTATTAACGCAACAACTTTCGATGGCATGATAAGGAACCTGGTGCACATCGTCGCCCGGTCGGCCACTTATCCACTAGCATGAATCTCAAAATCTTCTTGAATTTGCGTCATAAATACTGAAATAAATGGTGTTAAAAGGTAGCTGAATAATAAGTTAAAATACTACGGTCAACTAGTCCCCTTACCATCTTGCGTCACCCAGATCAACTTGAATCGATGATAAAGTGAAAGGGCTTTCTCATCAAGCAGAAAATATGGAGGCCAAAAACCGGCAAAGTTAAAAGACTACCTATGCTTGGTAATTGATCAGTTGGCTCTTGGTCAACTTGCCGATCTTGGGAAGTGACATGCAGGCGTTCCGCCTCTATTCGAGGAGACATCATTAGTGCACTGTTCTGTTTGATTGTGGATGATTTTGGGTGCGTTTTGCAGTCATCACATGTTCTTTGATTCTATATACTGCTATCTAATCCACAACCCATTTTTTAATGAAACTGCTGATATAATTTACAATGCTTTCATACTACCACGGAATTGCATAATTTATATAAGTATATAAACCGAACACCTGTAATTTTTGCTCGTGAATGCATTCATACTAAACGGAGAGACCCTTCATTTTCATATTTCTTGCTTGAAAACAGTGATGAGATAGCACGACTGTTATGGATAATAAAACCTGCTCTTTTAGGCGGAAGGAACCGGACGGTCGCAGTCGGAAGATGGGTTTGCCATGAAGGAAGTCGTTTTCAATAAAGTGACATTATAAATTAATTTAAATGTAAATGCCCCCGACAGTCGCCTTGTGAACAGATGTGCTGACTAAAACCTTGCAGGAATGTACATGTATAAAAATGAATTGAACATGATAGAAGGCAGTATAAAGTCGACTCTTTCACCTATATTGGCTGGAAAAATTTGGCCATAGAAGAATAATCTATTGGTCAATGCGACCTTTACGTTTACAGTGGGAGGGCTGACGTAATCTGATAGCGATCACTACTACCGTTGCGAGTGCAGATTTAAGGACGACATATGAAAAAAATCCTGTACAACAATGACGCTGCGTTGACACGGCGATTCGTATCGGTATATAAGCAACAGTCGCGCCTACCACCTGCTTGATTTTGTTGATCCAGCCATGAAATCATAAACAGAGCTACTCTCTGAGGCAGGCAGCGACGATTGCGTCTCACAGAGTCTGCAGAGCACTTAAAGTTAAAAGTACAAATAAGAACAACAGTGTCGCCGACTGGGGTCACAAATTAAGCACTGATGACCTGAATGAAGTCGAAGTGAGCTTCCAGGACGTGGAAGCAATCAGGTAGCCAAATAACTTCTTACAGAGCTACCTAAGACTGACTGTTACGAAACGATGGAGGCATTCGATCAACCCTAAAACTCTGCCTTGCAGCTTTTCACAGGCAATGGAACTTCTGAACCGTTTACGTTAAAACCAAGGCTTTCTTTAGAAGGAAGATTTCGTGCTTAGAATTCACTTCGGTGACGACCATTTGCTTACTACCAGCTTCAAAGATGAGGCATCAGTCCACAAATTTTTCGATTCCTTACTTATGCGTTAGTAAATGTCGCCCAAACTACGTTGATCCTTTCTAAGACTCGATGTGTGTCTAAAAAATAACCGAGTATTTGAATTGCACAATTGTGTCTCATGTTTTCTTCATAATTAAAACAGTTATTTCTAAACAACTTTGTAAAAAAGTGGTAAAATTCAACAAATTTTAGAGGCACGTGTGGTTTTATGTTGTCCTGAGGGAGTTCGCTTTCGTGAGCGGATACTATAGTTTTTTAAAGATGGTTGCCAAGTCAACGCGCTTTTTTATAAGACGAAAGATAAGACTACCGTTTTTATCATGTCCTATCCCTTGAAGAGATGACTCCGTCTGTGTAGCTCTATTCATTCCACTTGTGCATAGACCCATTTGCTACAAACGCGCTGATTTCCTGTGGAACCACTTAACTATATTAGCGGTAGCAACTACATAATTCATAGATTTTGTCTTCACATCAACTCAATTTCAACGGCCGTTTTATGGTTCTGCTGATATTGTTCTAAATACGTAGCAATAAAGGATGGGAACATTTTCCTCGAGTATTTCTCTTGGCGGAGGTGACCAACAACGTTTATTCTCGGTTATGAAAGAAGTCGAACGTCAAAAAATTGATTTGCGGGGCAGATGTTGTGCGCCTGCCCAACCTGCACCCACCATCGATTAGTCGAGATTTCCAAGCGGGGATACGTTATTTGAGCTCCGCCAAATTCCGAGCAATGTGTGCTACTAAATTTTTGTGAGGGTCCCCCTTCCTCACTTGTAAATTAGCCAAGATACCGGCACCAATTCTCGATAAGTTCTATTGAACCGGGTATATGGGAGAAATACGAGAATCTCATCAGGAGAGCAAACCAAATATTACAACCTTTTAATGCGACAGAAGCCAAGTATGTTTTACAACAGGGGTCATTCACAGGGCTCCTAACCACAAAGTTTTTTTGAGAGATCGTAAACAATACAAATTTAGGTCTAGAGGATTGCAAACAACGAAGGTATCTGGGTAACTGAACGAATCCTTAATCCCAGTAGGGAAAACATTTGAAGCACTCGGTGAGTCACTGGGTACACTTCGGAAAATCTGTGGTTTCCACGACCATACTGAACCAAACCAGCAACCTAATGATGACCACGACCTGATATGAAGATCGGGGCCAGCACGGATAAGCAATTGTCGAAGCACCCGTCGATTGCACTAATTAGAAATTTCGACTTATCTATGGGTTGGTAAAAATCAATTACCGAATAACCTCCTGCTTCAGATAAAAAATCAACATTCATCGCATAATGGAATGGGGAGCAAATAGTAGAACAACTTCACGTCCTCTGTCTAGAGTCCGAAATATATGGCGTAAAGGGAGAGATACAGTTTTGGACTGTTACGATCAAGTATTTTTAATAAGTTTCCTTGTTCCGTAATACAATCCGTTAATTTTCCAAGTCTTTATACTTTTATGTCTACTATTGCTAACTAAAGCTGTTTGGTGATTGACTGACAAGGCATGGTCACTACTTCGTCCACTCCCGTGGTTTCAAGCAACTCTCAGGTTGACAGCTTCATTTTGAACATGACATGCGCCTAATCAGACATGAATTTGCGACATAACTTTACACTATTAAGAGTGCATCACTTTTCCTCATATCCACTAGTTCTATGCACAACCGTTGCGGTAGTCTTCAGTTGTTTAGAAGAATGCCCTACCACAAGTTGCTCTATCAGCCTAGTATATTTCACCCAACTACGAGAAACAGACGCAGTTTTAAGTAATGAGGGTTTGAGTGGCTTTCGGTGATCTCAGTTACACGAAAATTCCCACTTGGTTTAAGTTTTATCAGATGAATGATAGACAGTTGGATAACTCATTTCTTGTCTGTCATTTCGTTGTTCACCCTGAATCTGAAAGCAGTTCAGTCTCAAACACAAGTCGTTTAGGTTGATGAACCTCAGTTTACAGATTCCTTTAAATTTCCGTTGTGTTTCGAAAGATTTTAGTTTCTGTCCTAATATATGTAGGTAAACGCATGAGTTGGAAAGTTGGATGAGGCACAAACCGAACTCGTATTCATCGAGAAGTGAAGGGAAAAGACTGACAAAAGTTGCATACCAGCTTCGGTTATGTGAATAATTTTGTGACTTTAGTAAAACTGATAATATTTTTAATGAATAACGTGCAGGGGTAGATAGTATAAAACAACGGGTGACGCAAAACACATCTACTTACTTGCAAAGTTCACAATCTCATGAAAGTAATCAGATTTAACATGTCAATAGTTCTGAGGTGGAAGAACGAGGGAACAAGGAAAAGGGAGCGGAATCTATCAACTCGTGTATGTGCGTTCTTCAAAGAACCCTGTCGTTCAGCATTGCACAACCTGTGTAAGGAGTTTGAGTTCCGGTTCTGTCTGCAATTTTCAGACAACACTCGCAACGTTCCTCATTCATTTCACTTTGAGAGGAAATCTGCCATGTTTTTAAATTTCTTCTCCAAATAATTTTAACTGATATCAAAAAGAAGCTGAAGTTAAGTCCCAACCTGATATGTTTTGCGTTTGTTAGCTGATATAAGAAAAAGACTGCTTATCAAACAAACTACAGATGGTTTCACTCATGACTGGTAAGGATTTCAAGTGGTTTGACAAAGTAGAAGTCACAGTGCAGATGACAGACAGGTTCCTCAGAAGGCCGAACAACTGCTATCCACTTGAGGCTGCGCATCACTCCCTGTCTATTACGAAGTTTACTAAATCCGTTGAATCTGATTAGAAAGACAGGTACAATCAAGAGGGAGCTAGATGCTCGGTAGACAACTGCTCTTATCTCTTGACAAAATTGTACACGTTATGTAGGATTTCTTTTAGTGTGGCAAAAAGCTGTCGAAACGAAAAAGTAGTCGCCTTATTTTAGTTTATCTAATCATTCATAATTTGGAAAGGGTCTTACACCTACATCAGTCACGTAGTGCAGCGATTATTAGCATCTATTTTGCCTTCGGAAGTTGAAATTTTATGACTTTATGGCAAGAAATTATTCAGTCCCAACGATTTATTTGACGGATAAATGAGTCCTGAATCGAGGAGGACATTTGAGAGACGGATAGTCTTCAAAACAGTTATACAATTACAGCTAAATTGCTTACTTATTACAAAAAAACAGACATTACAGGCCAAAACAAAACTTTTGAGAACAGCGCAACTCAATCTCATGAAGTAATGCGTCTTACCCACTCCACATTAAATCACGCGATCAACTGTCTCATAGCCAGGCAGTTGTTGCGAATCTCACTGAGTCGTCCGTTTGAGGGGAACATTTTCCGGCCTCATCGAATGTTTTCACTAGTCACCTGGATACAAAACTTGTTTTACTAGGTTATCGGGAAGTTTTTGGTAACAGTGTGAGTAGTCTCTTTCATAAAAATATACTGCAATATCTAGCGTATCGCACAAACTAAAAAATGTGGTGGCCCATGTGCAGCAAATTCAGTTGAATGATACAAACAAGAGAGTAGGTTGAGTCTCCCGTGATAGATAGATGAGTGTATTTGTTGAAACTTGGATTAGTTTTCATTAGTGTACTTCTCACAAGATCCAATGCATCTGTAAGTATGACCGTGGTTAGGAAACTCAAACTTGCATTTTCGAGGCGGAACTCTTGCCTGAAAGTGAAACTACCATCTGGAAGGTCGAAAATGCGAAGCTGAATTAGAGGGCTTTCATTCTTGAGTGGCGAAACACATTAATCTGCAGAATTTTTCAGGTGGTTTCCGAATGTTTGTTTGATCGCTCAGTACTTTTGGTCTACACCTCATCATTCGCTTAGGTGACGCCGATGAATTACGCGCTGGTCCAGCAACGATTTTACACTCGTAATCAACAAAGGCCAAATCTAAATCAGGAACTACAGTAACCAAGACCCGAGTCTATATTTACAATACCAACATGTATTGTAGAGATGGTTACTCCTTGCATTCAAAACTGACTTCTCGTTTTCAACAGCAAATTGCCTCAAAATCTAGCCCGGAGCCCCCTTGAATGGCTCGGATACTTCCGTCCGATATAATGTCATTAACATGCTGGTCCATCTGAGCTGTTCAGAGTAGACATCTCATGTCTGATTCCTTACGTCTGATCTGATTTGAGTCTCCGTCTGGTTTTGACTCAGCAAGTGAATTCCGATTTAAAAAACCAATTCCTTTCATCCCCATGTAGTTCCAATCCAAAATTGATTGACCTAGTTGTTGAGCTGGCGGTTTTGAAGCTTCCGTTGATATTTCCAACATTTTATAACTTTACTGCAATTTCGACTTTTTCAGAGATCTTCATCTTCATTCTACTCGGTCAAGAGCAGGAAATGCTACGTGGAAAACTGAAACTTCTCTTTTCAGAACAGATTCGGTCATGTGCAGTGGTCATGAAAGTGATACATCCACCAAAGTCTCAGTGCATGGGTTGCAATAACATCTGATACGCTCGTAACATGTCAGGCAACCTTGCTGCAGTTCTCATTCTACCGTTTCAATAATGCACAATAATGTATGATTGACTTTTGTACTGGTGTAGCGATGGATACTACTGATGAGGCATGCGAGTACAACGGTTCCTTGTAGCTCCGCTTTTCGTCTATTGGGAGGTAAGATTTACTACGGAATTGCTTTGAATTGCTTTCTAGCAATCGTTTATATTTGAGCGATAGTCAATGAATATCCAGGGAAGTTCAGAAAGACGCGCTCGATAAGAAGACGGATATTCAGTTTTTATAAACAAGATGCACATGAGAGTTTTGCTTCACTGTCCAATAGTCTGTAACTTTTCAGTTGGTATTTTTTTAATTGATAACTTCGCTGCGTAGGTCTATTTCCTTTCACTAATACACAAAACAGCGCATCTACAAGGTTTACAAGATGTAACCAATGCCTATACTTTGCATGAGCCGAGCAGGAAAACTCGCGTGGATGAAAAATTTAGTTCATCTGTCAGGTCAGCACAAATGAGGAAATTTTCGGAACAGATAATTTTTTTTCTTGGAATCCGAGGTCGTTGTAATAAGTAGATTCTTGCAGGAAGTACGCAATACTTTCCTCCTTCGAATCGTTTTTGGGGGTCTTTTGGGAGTGGCTATTCACAGTTGCACATGTTCATTCTGATTTGTAGTTTTCATCTCATGTTTTAGATGCAAACACTAGTTGTCTAAACAAATCATTTTCGCTTAAATCCTTGGTTTACAGAAAGCTTAGATGAACCCTATGTAGTACAAAATGCATCCATTCATAAGATTTTCTAGATGCTCCAAAATGCTTTTAGGGGTTGGGTCATAAGATACGGGCTTTTTATAACGGTTATGGTATTTGAAGTACAGATCAAGGGTTTCGGTAGGAAGCTAGTAAAAGGTGTGACAACGGGAAAGTTGCGTGGTACTGCAGGGCGCTAATGATCAGCTTGAGTTCAAGAAATTCAGTTGATCCACTTAAACCACTAGCCTTTCTACACTCAGTTAAATAGAAGCAGACAGAAACCAACTCTCACCGTCAGGCGAATCCAACTTCATTGGTGTTCTGCAGTGGTAAATTGAGTTGAGGTCTAACTAAATTTGGTTGTTCTCACCTAGTAAACCTAAACTAGAACCTGTTTCTTCAGCTGGCTGAGTAATATAAAGGGCTCATGAGTTACGGAGTAAATAAGCTGAGTGGTACTAATTACATTGTGAACAGTACATACATTTGCGACCGATTAGAAAACATTAGACAGGTTGAAGCTACGCTTGCTACCGAGGCACGAAATGACCCATTCTCCAGGACATTGGATGATTAGTTTGTCTCAAGGTCACTCACATGGTTTAATTACCACTATTTATTCCTTCACAAGTGAGTGTACTTAGTTATCAACAAAGTTGTTAAAAAGAACAGCACGATGAAAGAAATTCACTTGGCAATTAAAGGGTTGCAGAAAACCTTCAAAACATTTTCGGTCGGTCAGGAAAAAGATGAGCGAATGCGTCTTCTCTTCAAGCTGCTATTAAATGGGAACGGACTGAACAAGAGAACTATCAGAAAACAGCCATATGTAGAAATATGTATGCAACTTATCACATGGTTTCGTTTGTCAAATGCTTTGCTGTTTTCTCAATGGCATCAGATGTCTTTCAAAATAGATGCCTTTGTCTGCCCGGCCTGGATCAGCCGGACCCTCTGTAACGTTGCATTTCAGATTGTTACACGCAGTTTGACGTGAGAACTGAGATAGAAGTTGGGGCGCTATTTCAAATGGGGTCTTCTGTCAGTCCCGAGGAGCTGTCTACTGAACAATCAGTCTTGTGATAACTCTTTGGGTGAATGTATCAGAATCAGTCTCGTGTCCATTCGGTTGACCCATTCTTACCGGTTACTGAAGGATTAAGTGGCGGGCGCACGTGGTGAATAGTAGTAGAACTTCAGCTTTTTCATGTATTTCACAGGAAAATTGACTGTTGATGACAGTTTGGTCTCGAGCCTTTGAATGACTTCAAGTCCAAAAACGTTTCCGAAAAGAGTAAGAAATCCCGATTCATGTTCAACGAGCGGCTGTAACCGCAGCAGGCTGCATGCCATGTGAAACAACCAAGCTTTGAAACAAAAGCATAACAAGAATATTGGTGATATTGTGGAATTTGGAGACCTCGGAAGCGTTGGTTGGTTGTTTAAGGAGCTTGGCAGTTGAATTGCAAGCAAAACAACCACAAGACACCTCACCTGCTCTTCCCATATTCCACAATATCGTCAACAGGGTGGGCGTTCCCTTTACCCTTACATGTCGGCTGGCTCACTCGACGAAATGTTTCCTCCCTACGCGAATGAATGCGACGAGGCGCTTTATGTATTCCAACTACCGATCTCAACGTACAGACTAGCAACCAAACAGAAAAATGTGCCCAGACACATGCGTCTTACCAGAGTGCATTTATCGAGAGGTGTTCTCGCCTTATTGCTAGAGTCCCACTGATCGAAATATTTCATCTACATGACTGATCTTACGTCCAGAATTGTCCACTTGTAAGGCTTGCCTTCACTTACAGTTATTGTCATAATAACACGAATTCGACCCTTCATGAGTTATGCCTTTACAGTGAAGGGCAGGTCGTTTGTTCTGCTGATATGTTCCACGGGTGATATCCGCTGTTCTGAAAGATTTTAAATAACCGGAACAAACTACGGGGAGGATTGATACCCCTGCATGCCCTCTCTCCGGGACGAAAAACGCGTCGAGGGACGGTCACACCGGACAAAATGTTGCGGCCACTTGAACGTGTATTTCGAGAGCACTGCTTCATAAGGTGATAAGTCCAAACGGTTGACTGCATTGCTTGGGATTTATCTTTGAATTATCCGTTATTCTATGTATTTTTTGACTCGTGTGCGAGCGAAAAAGTTAGGTAATTTTACTGTACAGTTTGGATGAGCGTCATTCTAAAAGGTAGTATGAACAAGGTGAAATCACCTGAGAAATTCCAGCATGACATGAAAAAAACCGTGTTCTACACCAGTTCGGATCATTTATACCCAAACCAAGCACCAACCGATATGGTCGTCAGCAGTTATTGTGTCCTCAAGTACGGTTAAATCAAGAACGCTAAAGTACGCCAAACTGCGTGCTCTAATAAGGATGCAAATTGCACATTTATGCATATGTATGATACCAGCGAGCCAAAAAAATACAAAAAATACAGTTTATATATGTGCGTTGGCCGAAAAAGTCTTTGTTCGGAACGAAGGTTTCTTGAGGTGGCCAAAACACCAAATAATGTGAATACTCTATACGACGTCCTTTTACCAGTTCCTCTTTCCTAAAGATTTTCAATTTCATTAGTTGTTGCATACAAATGGCTTCGGAAAGCCCATTGAATGCGAATGGGTGTTGGAACAATTTGAAATTGCTTGACCTGACCCACTACAACTGTAGAGAGTAGTGGACACAGAAGAACCAGTTATAGGATGTCCTCGTCAGAGCCTTCATGCCGAAAGGTCTCACGGGGAGATCCAAATTATTGTTGTTTCAATAGTTGAGCGGTGGTAAATCAGAGGTAACGCTGATTAGAGGAAAGTAAAACGTATTTTACTTCGTGAAAGCTACTCTCAGTGGTCACCCAGTACTAACCTATTTAAATTTTGACAACAAAGACCACACCCAATTTAGCAAAATGTACGTGCCATTTCCATGCCTGTTCACCGTGCTGCATATGAGGAGATATAAGAAAACTGAGATAATAGTTCCCTAAGGCTTCACTTCACACAGACGGACATGCCTGAATATTTTAACTATTCGTCAGAAAAAGTGCATGGTGCATGTTGAAGTTATCAGACGGATATTGAAAAAGCACCGACAATGGCTGAACTTGCCTGGTTAAAGCTTCTATTGCCGTTAGGGTAAGTATAAAATAGGCTCACCTAATAACATTTGAATTTTGTACTTCAAACTTCCCTTTCGGCCTTTGATCACTCATAAACAACACCCAGCTATGTAGGCTTAGAGAATCTCAGTACTTTAAATTGCTTCCCTCCAAAATTCAGACACAGTTGACAGAGGCAAACAAATAAAAGGAGAAAGGTAAATTTATCTTTAAAAACTCCCTAGAAATTAAGAACCGATACATGAATACCAACTCAAAAGGCATTGATGGATGGAATATTATTGACCGATGAGGTGAGCGGTTTGGGAAGACACTGAAATGTTGGGAGCATTAAGACTGTAAATGAAATTCGGTAGATGGACTGTGATGAACAAAGTTGAACTAGAAAGACTGTTTACATTATTAGGTGAATTGGAACACCAACATCAAGCCAAAGACAAATGTCTAACCACTCACAGCGCTCGTCCTGGAAACATCCTTCCCCACAAATTTTTCTCTTGTCACAAGATCATTAAACGTTTCCAAAATTTCTGACAGCATTTTGAATAAATGAATTGTTATCACCCGCACGTTTCATTCGGTTAAACGTGTTTTCTCAATATCATTTCGTAAAACCAATTAATCTCTCGAAACTATTAAGCCCAACTGTTACCAACTTATAAAAGACCCTGAAAACGTGACTGAGGTTTTCCAGTCACTAAAAGAAATAAGTAGACTGCACACGAGGTGTGGTAGCTCAAGTTTAGCCGCCAACAGAAGTGCTAACTGAGAAGCTGCTCATCAATTCGGAATGTCATTCCAATGTATGAGGTGTATGTTTGTCTGCGAATTTCTTTTCTTCTTTAGATGGTATCATTTATCATCGGCCTAAAGGTCATAGTTGGATGAACTTTATACAAGCCACTATGTCATAGAATCCATCTGTGCAAAACGATTATTCAGAAAAGGCGGCTTGTAGTTAATATGTGTTGGACCCACGGAGCCATGTGGAGCTTTTTTCCCGGCTGTAATTAATCGGGGCTTTTGATTTCCAAAAGGCCTTGGGTAGTACAAGCATATGAGGCCGTGGTCGGTATTAGTAAATTTCAAGAAGTGTGGTCGATTTGTGCTTAGAATATGGTGCAATTATCCTTCACTCTCGCAGAGCACGTCATGCTATCCAGCACCAACTGACTGTAATAGAGTAATAGAGTAAATTGATGGGTATGGTGAAAATCTTGTAGTTTGTATGCACAGCAGTCGACAAAGACATCTGATTGAGTGATGTGAACTGTACCTCTTAAGAGATACCGATGCTGTATCCTTTCCAAATATGATGCTAACCATGCCACTTACTCGTAACTTCGCATTAAACAGCATGGTGCTCGGCTGATAATCAGGGAGCTGTAAGACCGATACTTCTCTTAACTGGGCGCAAACGAGGAATAAATGGCTGCTCGATGCTCCTGTGTTTTCGAGTGAAGTCTGGTTTGACCTACATGACAAAATGAGTATAGACAGCAATTAGATAGCTGAGTTGTTATTGTGGGTTTTTATGCAAATACATTCTAATAGAAAGCTCAGGGCATTTAGCTGGAAAGTTTAAATTTCCTTGTCGACAGTAGAGTCGGATGTTACTTGCGCCAAAAGCAAATAAATATACTTTTATACTGGGTTTTATTTCACACTTTATAATGTCTGTGTTCTTGATATGACTTCACAATATACCTCAACCGCGAAGTTTCGTTGCATATACCTCGTACCAAACTATATATGGGGGAATATTTATCTAATATCGTTGCTAATGTTGGAAGCACTGAAATAGTATTCTCTCTTTTGTAGGTGGCCAATCTGCGCTTTCTTTGAGTGTGAAGTTTCTTCTAAAGTTTTCTTGGATTTCAAGACAAAAAAGAATGGGGAAGAAACCAAACAAAACCAGCTTTTGGGTTTGATCGCCGGTCGCCCGGAAACAGTGGTGTAGATAGACGAATTTAATCAAGATGTAATAGAAGAGACTTTTAACAAATTATGTAGCTTACATTTACCAATTTTCAGTCAATATTTTGGGAGTTAGAATGAGGATTTTTTCCTCAGGGTTTAAATATTGCAGTGAAGACGTTTATAAACAGTTTACTCCTCAGACATATCTCATAGGGAAGTTCAGAGATTAACCTAGTTTAAATCCCTGCTGAAAGACTACATCGACTAAATGACTGACTGTCACTGTCTACTGAAACTAGCTTTGATGTTCATTACATGGTACATGCAAAGCAGTACCTCTCACAGTCATTTCATTTTCTTTTACTGCATCCAAGTTCCCCTTTTCTATGAACTTTAAGTCATGTTTCATCCAGTAATGAGGTAAGAGGCAGAAAACTTCCGGGGGCATTGGTGAGAAGCAAGCGCAATTCAGATGAAATGGCCCCTGCTTTCCTGCTCATAACTATATACCGTAGCCCCTCATATCTAGACACCCGGTTATCTTGCTTGTTATCATGAAAAATGCTTTTAGCTGTCATATTTTTCGGCTTGCTCATTTTCTTCTGATGATTTGGTCTTGATGCACTATCTGCACAATCCACCCGACACCCACACTCCGTAGTTGGGTATCTGTTAAACCTCATTTGAGCCAAACGATAAGCAAGATATACAGCGGTACGTGTAAGGAGAAAAAATTTCAGATTGGTTCCTCCATGGGTAACCTTTTTTAGAGTGAGCGAACCACTCCAGCTTCCTCAGAAAACATTCAAAACTATTTTCTCTTCTTTTTTGCGTACACAGCATCGGGGAGTATGAAGGCAAAAACTGGAAGGGAAAAAATGACTGCTACATGTAATCCAAGATGTCAGCGCATAATACAAATTGCACATCCGTCTGAAGAATACCAGTTTTAGCATAGATCGTGGCGACACTTTGACTGACGATGTGCCTAAGAGGTGAAGCAGAAGAACCAGCGCGAAAATAAAACAAGTCGACTGACGTATTAATAACCAACTGCCCTCACAGCTGAATGCTGCTGGTGCTAGATGCGATTTCATAGCAAGGGAGGTGCCTCAAGTAGTTCTGTCAAAATGGAAAAATGAGGAAGAGAAACCACACAAATCCAGAAAGCATAACAGTGTTGACGAACGCTCAGCAAAGTTTCCTCTGGAAGTCTTAAGTGCTGTGCGAGAGATTAAGCTAGCTACTGATAGGTGAATTGTTCAGAAATTCGGGGTGATGGTAGGTCCAATGTGTTAGTTGATAGTGGAAAAAAAGAACTCCTGCGTCATTCCAAACTGGCACATTAAGACTCCTAGCTAACGTAAATTTGTGACATTGGTTGCATTATTTCTGACCAAAGCTGCCTGTTGTTTGTTTGGTTACGGTTTGGTCAAATGTTGAAAAACGAGGGATGAAACAAGAGAACGCTGTGAAAACTCTCGCCAAGCAAGAAAGTGCCCTACAAAATATTAACCAGAGTTCATCAGGAAATAAACATGGCGAACAAGGGTTGGCGAAAAATAATATGTTCACATTTGCGAGGGGATAATTTATTCACCTACCGCAAGCGACTGTTTCTCAACACAAGACTAGGTTAACCCTACATATAGCCGGTAATGAGTGAATAACTTGACTCCGAGAACATTCGTTAAACTTCCGTATGAGGCCTCCTGATGCAAGTTAATTTAAAAGATACTTGAGTGTGCGTACTCAGCAGTTCAAAGTTTGAAGTCAAGCAGTTTTGGCACCAATTTTTACTACGCAGCTTTTTAGGTGCCACTGTGTGATAGGCCCTGAGTTTACAGTGTACCTATGTACTACAAAAAGAGTAACAATAGCTGGATACCAACTGCATAGCCCTGAAACTAAAACGGGCATTAAGTGTGTACAAAGCTCCTCTTAAAAGCCCATGCTGAACAAGAATATACGCTTGACTGGGACAAGTACATTCAGTAGTTATTCTTTTCATTGGTTTCACTAAACTTACCAAAAGTAATAAGGTGAACACAGTTGAATTGATGAAGCTGAAACTAGATTTGTACCGTCATTATTGATAAACGCACGCTCGACAACAAGAGGCTATCGCCAATTTTGATACTCATTTGCATGAAGTCCCATGGGTGTCCTTTTGTATCTCGGATAAGGTGACCAAAGACCAAGAAAAGCATGCAGACCAGTGAAATACTGGGGTGCATAACTGGTAATGGTTGACGATGTTGTGTTTCCAGGCATGTAGAGCAATCAGAATAGTGTTATTATCTTTAATCGGGAGAGAGAGGGTGCGAAATTCTACTGCCTCCTTTTATCCAAATAGTTTTATTTACACAAAATACAGATGAGCCTGGTGGAATGTTTTAGCGGTGTTTGTATGTCCAGGATGGACCGCTAAAAATGTAAAGCATCCGAAAACGTCTCTGATGTGAGACAAATTCAGGTAACATCATTCAGTTACTTGGTCCGATTGTTTCCTTTTGAAGCCACTCATTTAAGTTTTTGTCTGCGTACCAATTCATAGATGCTCAAGTAGATGGTCCATTCAGAGAAGTGAACAGTGATCACACTCCAAAATGTTCGGCATGAGTAAATATTGATTTACAACTGATGTAGGGGATGACGTAGGTTCACCTCCACGATTAAGCTTTTTACTTCGACATCATATCTAATGACCAAATGTGAAAACTCTGTGAATATGCGTAGTATCTTTTAAGCTGTTTTAGTTCGTAGTTCGAGCAAAAAATCAGATTTCTGTCTAATTGAATACTTAGGCGTTTGTTTTCTTATCTAACTTCATATACGTTTTGATAAACATTTCCTAGACTTATTCACGGCATAGGTTCAACGTTTTGCATGGTGGTGTAATAAATTCTAATAAGCTGTCCGTTTTCAGACAGGGAAATGATTGAAATTTATTACGGTTGCCAAATGAGTTTGTGTCTGTAGGCGTCCATTTCACAGCTAAGGGCGTATTTCTACATGGATTTTGCTTTTCATTGGATGTAACGAGCACCAAACCTCCGAGTTCCAACTCACTGTTGCTTGCAAACCGCTCCAAAGCAGGAAACATTTAGTTCTTTCTCCTCTCAACCGTTCCGTTTAAATAGTTTTCCAGTCTTCTGTTCTGTTGATCATCCCCGATGTTAACGTAATTATTTATCAGCTTGAATTTAGAGTAATCTAATTACCTTCACAGTACGCCGAGTAAGTCATAATGCACAAGACATTCTTCGTCCGGCGAAGTGCAGCAATTATGTTAGGGTTCCGGAGGTTAATTGACGCAACCAAAGGTGCCAAGCCTGCGCAAGGAACATGCAATTGACGGTGGTCTCCCCTTTTCCGTGGTTTTCTTAAACAAAACAAACTATAGCCTGCTTGGAACTGTATGAACACAAGAGTTTGCCAACGCAAAACATGAAACCTCTGATACAATTTACTTCGCTACACTGATCGAACACTTTAGAATTGCCAGTCAGCTTTGAAGGCTATCAAACATCCACTGAGCTGGATGTTACCACATGTACTGTAGGGCTGGACGGAACAGCCTGCAACAGTTAAGATTCAGGTTTGAAGATTCCACTTCATATATCGATTCCGTAATTATTGAATCTCACTGTGATAAACAGGAGGCAAAACAATCCCGACCTACCCATACAACCATTCACACTTTTGCAGCAATGCTGGTTGTGACTACTGAAGGCTTGATGTAGTTCACGTTCTGTTCAAAAAATGTGAATTGTAAATTTGACTATCTGGCCGAACTTCTCAACTTCTAGGGTGTGGCTATTTGGACATTTGTTTCTTGAGATTCCTATGATAACCTGTTTGGAAATCACTTGCATCCTATTTCTTGCATCCTTCCACCAGTGGACAGCAACAGAAAAGCTGATAGTAGAATATAAAGATACAATAAAGATCGTCTAAATGGTAATATGACTTAAACCATCCCTCTAACCAAAAGAGACCTTCGGGGTTGTACTGCAGTGTTCTTACGAAATGTTATATTATAACCTTATACATCATCAGGTTAGTGCAGAAGCTAAGTTCCCGTCAAATAAAGTCTTTCTGAACCCCAGATTGTGCAAAACTGGCGGAGACTATTCATATCAACGTCCTCCTTAAAGGAGTCATTTTAGCGAACCAGAAAAAAATGATGCCGAACAGTAGGCATGTTATTTGAAGTTCTCGCTTTCAAAGAAGAAATACGTTTTGACTGTTTACATTTTTTTGATTATATGGAGGGTTCGTCTCTTATCAGCCAGGGATAAGCAAGACCGTGAAAAATTAGTCGGGCAAAGCGGAAATGTGCGACTAAAATGGTGATTAACCGAATGTTATTTACTGACTTGAATAGGAAAGTCTATAAGTCCACTGTGCATTACATTATGCATTACATTGTGCATTACATTTTGGCTATCTATGGAAGGGCTCATTGTTGTTCCATGTCATCTCCGTTTAGCAATCGGAAATTAGGAGGATCGTTCAGATTTGTGCACGGCGTTTGACAAGATGGATTAAATATGCGACATTTTTGTGGATGAAGGCTGCATGGCATGATGATTTGGCCCATCTACGAAAATCTGCGCGTCTGTCTGTGAAAATTTATTTTTTTGTATAGGTATGCAGCGTGTACACTCTACTTTAATTTTTAGAAGACTCGTCTGCGAGTGCTGATGGTATGTTTTACAAAACCTGATGGCAAGCTGTTGCGTCAGTGGTGGAGAGTATATGTAAGTTGTGGATAACTGTGCACAGTTTATTCAGTCGAGAAAGCGCCATTTACAGCTCCTGGACCGAGCAGAAAAGCACAAGCTCACTGCTGACGTGACTTGAAAAGCATGGAGAATAATATCAGAGCATTAGGGTGACTATCAGGAGAAACCTACGCAGCATTATTACGATCATGGGTTGTCACAGAAGCGCTGCTCAGTTTCAAACTCTGGAACAATATGCCGGTCTACACCCAAAGCGTAGTGACGCAGTCCGCTTACCGCTTCTGTAGGGTGGAATCTATTTAGCTTACGACAATGTGACTTGTAGACAGTGTGCAAAGCACCATTCACGCTGGGAGAATAGTAAGCCCAATTAGCACCGTTAGAAACCTGATCATCGTTGGGAATGAGATCATGATCAACCTAAGCGAGCTCTTTTCTGGTCCTCTGCAGAGGGCAATGCTGCAGCGGTTGCAATACGGCTGTGTGACTATGCACTGTCATCGAAAGTGAGTAGTACGAAATATGAACCTGAGTTCATGTAAATCATGTGGCCAGGCATATTCACTTGACGGGCATTTATACCAGCCTCTGTCCTGTTAGATGAGAGATTTGAGTTACTGGGTTCCTTTGTTCCAATTCAAAAGCAAAGGGAAATGACATATTTGGATATGTTAGGAATTCCATCAAGTTCCCCAAATGACACAGAAGAAAAGTTCATATATACACATACAAACACAAACATGAATGCGACAAAAGCACAGTAATAACAGTGAGTTTTATATTTTCACAGCTAGGCATATCCAACCAGTAGCTGCTGCGACAGAATGGAGCTTATTGTCAAGGGATGACGACAACTCTCTATCCAAATGAAGCAGGGAGTTATCTGTTCGCCTGACAGTTCATTTGCCGAGCTCTACTGACCAGCCAATAAGTTCACCAAGTGTCTATTCTGTGGCCATGCCATATCCGGATCTCATGACATGGATAACTGGAAGGTAAAAAAATTGGAATCGTTGAGGTGCTGTAAGATTTTCAATTGGAAGTAGCTTGTAGAAAGAGGGTTGTAAAACCGCCGAATTTCTACCACTGGATGGAAATGATGTGAAAGTAACGAGTGTATTTGTCAAGCCCAGATCCACCAGGGCAGCTCCGAACCGGGTTTCACTTTCTGTGCTTGCTGATGATTGGAGCCGATAAGGAGGAAGCGGTCGAACCTTTTGGTGTAATAATAAACCAAACTCAAGGAGAGTCTTGGAAATGCATGACATTTTATGATATGCAGGACTTTTTGTTTTTTTCGGCTTACTTTCGTAATTAATCCCGTTTTGGACGCATTCTATGGAAAAAACAATTGCTGAAAATCTTTTATACTGATTATTTGATTGATGCGTTCTCCGTTTACTGTTTATCAAACCACTGTTGAGTGATGATCACCACTGTTTTGATCACTGGCGGATATATCACCCTTATCGCTGACCTCAAGACCAGGTCCTCAAGAATACAACGTCCTTCATTTAGGTTCTTGAGAACAACATGATATTATTCAAGCAACAAGCAGCAAACTGATTGGTTTAGTGTTAGCTTGGTAAGTTCTTTCAAAAACACATTCGTGGGTATTTTAAACAGTCGCTGTTGTTGTTAGCCTGGATAAGCCAGTAAGCGTTTTATCAATTGCAGGGAAGATTGAATCTGCTACGCTTATTCTGCCTGTCCAAAGCTTAGCTCCATTTGTCCGCCTAATGGCTTTACTCAAATCTTATATGGTTCTCCTTGCGCGACGCGACCTAATCACTGTAGGTGAAAACGAGATTACGCGACCAACCCGCAGGGTTTGTAAGGGATAAATATATATTTCATTACGGAAATTCTCCATCGATCGCTTCATAGCATGCAGCTAGTTCTTTCTCGTTCAAAGATGCTTCATACAGTTGATCAACAACTGTGGCTGACTCAATAGAATATTATCATGGACAGCGTAACATCAGCGTTTAAAACTAATACTTTAATGCCGATAGGATACAAGTGCGTATTAATGCAAACGTATGATCAGCAACCAAACAAGTCGAAGTAACGCAGAAGGCGTTGCACAAAAATTGTATGGACATATTAGAAAATAAGCCAGCGTGAGAGAAACTGCACCTTGTGAACGCGGAGGCCTGTTTGATTTTAAACTTCTTGTTTGCTAAAGGAGAGCCGTAAATGTACATCTGAAAAATATTAAAAAGTACTTTTTGCGGATTCAAACTCGTTTGCATCTTAAGCCATATGGATGGAAAAGAAATCGTGATTTCCTAATAACACTTCGAAGTAATCTCCCTCTTAAAGGGGTTGAGTTGAAATTTCTATTTTAATTTGCGGTCGGGGTGTTTTTACATAGAGCAGTGCAGCTGGATTCTTTTTTAATTTTCTCAACGTTATACAGCATTTGAAACATCAAAAGGGCCGGCAAGTAACTCAGGTGGTCTCTGCCAAACTGACTGCCGCTGTCGGTGGTTTATGCAACTTGGGTGGCGTGATCAAACCATGATGTTGAGCTCAATCTTAACCGTAATTACCTCAGATCGGACAACGTTTAAATAGTTAGCGTCCGAGTGGAAACAAAGTTTTGACAGATGTTTGTTGGAAAAGTAACAAATTGAAACCACCTATGGAACGGGGAAATGGGAATAAAAATAGAACCAACAATATAATTATATCCCAAGGCTTTTAAAACCCAGCCTTGCTTCCTCGAACGATGTCAACGCTACAAAAAAAGGATAAATGGAACAGCCGTATCAATTGTTATGCGTCAGAAAGCCGAATGTTCCAAAGAAATTTATCATAAACCTAGGTCATTTTTTTTTCTATTAAAGGGGTTGAAACACGGTCTTATACTGGTGCGTGAGAGGAAATGGCAGTGTGGTCAACATGAAATATGCTGTGTGGTCTGATAATCTGTCCATGACAATATGACGGGTGTATTTTGACAAATTTTAACAAAAAGAGGTACCTTATGCAATGGGCATCGCCCCAAGGAATGAACCTTATAGGCACACTTGACAATCCAAGTTAAGCTGAGCGTACAGTGAGCGGACTGCTGTGCAGTACTTTCCTAAATCTTCCAAAGTTTAGAGTGCTAAACGGAACCCGCCTGTCATCCTGAACGCAAATGAAATTAGACTTTTTTTTGTTAAAGTTGCTAATCGCCGTTCCATTTTGGGACGATTTCATACGTCAAAAAAAGGCTATTTCAAAATGTCAAACCATAATCAACATTCTGCTTG
>NW_008751726.1:481707-518188 GCF_000715545.1 Opisthorchis viverrini
TTTGATTTTGAAATTTCCTTCGAATTCGCTCCTCAGTTCTCCGTCTGGCTCCATTTGTACGGCGTAGTCTGAGAAGGGTTTGAAGGAATTTTAGAAGCCCTAGTCACACGAGGCTTATCACTAACAAGCTCTCCAATAAGACGGACGTCGGATAAATGCCCCTCCTTCTACCGGATGGACGATCACCTTATAACCCAGATACCCGCAGACAAATCCAATTAAGTGATGAATTCTGCCTCTGCAGTATTCATTAAAATCCGGATGATTCCTCTGGAACTTTTAGAAATTTTTACTCCCTGGCCTAAAATATAGTGAACAAACCAGTTAGTAGACTTGTAGGTCATATATTCTTGTTTCCACTATAATTGACAAGATTGGTTCAAATGCTGAAGTCTCAATTTTAGGTGTACAACTGTACATCCAGTGAGCTTTGTCATTAAAATTTCAACCTAAAGGTTTCCTCACCTTTCATTTTGGACCATTTAAAAACCCACTTCATGTTCGATTACATGCAGGGGCGACTGGTTGTTTTCTGGTGCAGCCCAGCTAGACCGTGCAGAAAATTTATGAAATGCTGCCTAACATACTTATATTCAACCTAAAGGTTTCCGCATCTTTCATTTTGGACCATTTAAAAACCTATCTCATGTTCGATTAAATGCAGGGGCAACTGGTTGTTTTCTGGTGCAGCCCAACTAGACCGTGCAGAGAATTTATGAAATGCTGCCTAACATACTTATATTTACTAATGAATACAGCACAGTGATGGCCCGTTTCGTTTAAGAGCGCACCTGAAAGGTAAAATCTCGAAAAGATGGGAACAAAAAGGCTTAGTTACATGGAACGTCAGAAATGCGGTGAAGTTTCTGAGGTCACTAATGTTACTCCTTCTGATCTACAGTAGCAAGAACAAAGGGCAGGAAACCATTGTCATCCGCTTATGTATGAGTATCCTTCAGTGAATTTTGTCATTCAGCATAGGCCAATTAGTCCTCCGAGTGCAACTTCCGGTCTTGTCTGCGTTTTACAAATCTCAGACAAAAATTAAGTTATTCTTCCTTTCTTTCAATCCATTTCAAGTCAAGGCGTGTCGGGTGGCCGAATTTCTTCGCCAAATGATGCCAACTTATATCAAAAGTTGTTAGACAACAAAATTGAAAAGACGAATTAATGAAAGACGACCCCTTTTGTCCGGTTAAATTATTCAACAAAATAACGGTGTATCGAATAATCAATAGGAATTGTTCCATGTCCTTTTTTAATTTTAGTGGAATAAATATTCATAAAGTTAGAAACAATATACGTATCGCATGAGAGTGGTCAGAATTTAGGTTTTGCCAGTAGGCTAATCGGTTACGCCCTTGAGGTCACTCGAGGAAATACAGTACTGTTTCTCAACTGCGAAGGCAAGTAAACCAATAAAAGTGTAAAAAAATAAATAGTTAGTCGCAATGAGAAAGCGTCCATGTTTTGAGCGACTTTCTTCCGCTGCTCAGGAGCACTGTACTCTCCTTTTGAGAAACCATTTGTCCCAAATGATGGACTGAGTGAAATTCTATTGCACATCTAATACACACACACCTGAATTGTGTATCCTAGCTCGTATGCTCATATGTCTTTTGTAACGTATACCATTATTTCTAAAACTGAGCCTAAAATGTCTGATGATTCAACCACTGAGTACTGTTAATCATTTTTGATTTTAACCTAAAAAACTACTTCACCTATTGTCGAAATATTACATGAATTTCAATTAACGGTCACCTTGTGGGTTGGACGTATTAAAACCAAGAACACAGTTGTACTTTGCGTACTCACGGAAATTTTGGCGTGGGCTCCAAACAGGTCACTTGTTATCAGCGTTAGGCTGACGTCCGCAAAACTAATAATTTCCTTCAAATGGTCAGACAATCTGATCACAAAGAAAAGGTTAAAAATGCCTGAAAGCACGCTGCTGAGTGGTCACCAGTGTTCAGGTGTGGAAGAAAACTTTCACGGCCTTCCAATGTGGCCTAATGTCTAGTGTGACAATATTTCTCAATGCTCAGCGTAGCTGTTCTTTTTAAGAGCCAAAACTACCACTTATAGCACAATGGGTTTGATCATATGAGGAAATGCATAAAATTCAGTTCCCCGAAAACCCAAACTTTGAATTTTTTGTAGTCAATTTAGTCTACTTACTTCATTCATCTGTTACATGATCATCCGCAATCTTGGAAGAGCCGATGTAGTGAATTCACTCACTTAGTTCCTATAAAATCTCACTCAAGACGTGTTAATACAATGAAACGCACAGGTAGTTATACGGTATTATTATTAAGGTCCAGATCGCGTAGTTCTGGGCTCGAAGGCGGGTCGCTGTTAAAATGTTCTGGAATTGGACGAGTCAAAATACACCCCCATCACACTGAAGCAGCCACACTTGTTAAGATAAAGAAATACCTGAGACAATGTTTGCAGCAGTTTAAACGGTCAGGAAACTAAATTAAACTGTGGCACTTACGGTGAAGCACTACTTAAAACTACTTAATGTCTGAAAAGGCTGAATTATTGGAAGTTTGGTTATCTATGGGTCTTCAGAAAATTTGTGCCCAACAGATTGGTTTTACGGAACCGCATCAGGGGATAAATATCTTGACCAACCCAGTTTGTAACAGTGTATTCATTGCTGTCTGTGCATGTAATTACATAGATTCCCAAGTTTCTGATTTTATAATTTACGGATAAAGTAGAAGTACGGTCAAATGTATGCTATTCAGTTTACTTGAATCTTTGTGCCTTTTGTACCAAAAAGTGAGTGAGTGAAATACCGAAGTTGTTTTGACTTATGGATGGTTTTGGATAATTAACACACTGTACTGCGGGGTTCGTTTTTACGTAATGATTGTCAGAAAGAGCAATTTACGCAAAACAAAGTGCTTACTTTCCACTTGAATTTATCTTCAATTGTTTGGCTCTCAGTCTTAGGAAATCATCTGAGGAGCACTTTTCGAAATTGCAAACTATTTGTTATTAGTGTATTGTAGATTTTCCTAAGTAGTTTTTAATGAAACCTGCTTGTCAACAAAATAATTTTTGGTACATATTTGTACAGACGGGCAATTTGTGCATATTTTCGTTGAAAATATTGACCGGCCGATGAATGGTCTTAGTTGATCTTTACTCAAACTCAGATTACAAAAATTCTTACTGGAGTTGTGCCCAGAAGCAGTGAACCATCTATGTAAACAGTGAGGTTGCTGTCTTTGATGATGATGATGATGTGCCCAGCGAGTTCATTATTTGAAAGCCTTAACGTTGGTTCTTAGACATCCGGACATCCATTTACCTTAAGGTTGAACTCACTGTCCTTGAGTTAGAACAGAGATTCAACCTATAGGACGTATATCTTTATGTTCACTGTAATGATAGAAATCGGTGAAAAAGAACTATAATACGACACGTGCCCAGGATTTTCGCAGTGTTGAACAAGTTGCCTCAAGTTGGTACACCTATATACGGCTGATGCAAAAATTGCACATTATAATTCCTTCTAGCAATTTGGTAGAATATTTTCACTGAGTTTGGAGGAGGTGTGTGGCTAATAAAATCAATTCACCCGTATATAAGTCCTTAGAGAACCGAAAGGGAGAAACTTGCTTATCACTGTTAGAGCATCAACAATGATATATATCCATCCAGATAAATATTAGACTTAAAAACAAAAACATGAATTCAAATATGTGTACAGTCCTTTCTAAATCCTCATGCAAGGCCCCCGAAAATACGTGAACTGAGGTTTGTCTGTGCAGCCGTTTCAATTATTTTCATTCCGCTTTCGCAAACTTGATTACAACTTATATGGTTCCATTTTGAACGGAGTGGCCAAGCGGATTCTATTTTACACCTATCTTTTAGGGTCAGTACGAAACTATATTGCACGAATAGCTAATGTTGAAGTGAAATGACTTAACTGGTCAGAAAAGTTACCGTTGAAAAACAGTGACATTTTTGGGGGTTACTTCTGTTGGTTCCTCATAAAATTGCGCATATGTTAGAACTCCAAAATGCAGCTGTAAGTTTGAGCTTGGCTGTACCAAGACAGTTGATTTTATACTTATCATAATGTCACTTTTGTGTTACCTACGAACCTCTTAACTCAATCCTGAATCACAAGAGTTGTTCACTGGTTTATCTACACTTGCTTTCGAGTTAACCTGTTCAAAATTCAGCGCAAGTACGTTGTGGTTTTTTGAACGTTATGTATGTATATATACATATATATACATATATGTATATGTATAATGTACCTATAGAAAAACGTACACCATTGCAGAGATTCCACTGCTGAAGCATTTGGTAATAGATAGTTCTCCTCCAAGGTAAAGTAGCTATGAACACATTTCAACTGATGTCAAACTATGAACTTTATTCGGACTAGTACGCTTACAAAATCACTGGGTGAATGCACTACACGATTTAAATCTTTGGACATAACAACCGAATGCACAAGAAACTGCATCAGGATGCCTCATCCTCTTCACAGAATGTCGTGCAATATAGTGGCCGGACTGATGGCCAGCTGATATTTTGCGCATAAGACTGGCTATGATCACAAAATAGCAGCAAACAAAACAAATGTTTCCGACACGAACTGAACTCACATTTCATAGCTTAAATGTGATAATCTACGTTTGTTAATAGGGTTTATGCCTACTTCATCGTATAAATTTTTCAGTTAACCATATAACTGAAATTATTCGGCAAGTGGATAGTAGAATACTCCCCTATTAGAATCCTTCTTTTTCAGATTTTTAGCTAGAGAGGGAACTTTCCATGGAGCCGGTTGTGTCAAAACACCGGGTGAAAAAAATGTAATTTAGGAATAGGCCAATTTTTTGCTTTACCTAGCGAAATTGGTATAAGCTGACCAGGATCGACTAAAGGGTTGCCATTCAAAGGGATTTATTTTTGCCAGTTTGCTCAGCTACACCTCATAATAACAGTACAGGTATCACTGCTTTTAGACTGGACAGAACTGATAAACTGACGGTGATGAGATTGAGGAGATAAAGAAGGAAGTCCTTTGATCATGTGAAATTTACTTTCAGGCTTCCTTCAGCTTTCTTATCTTCTTTCCGACAGAACGGACCACGCCCAAGCTAATGGGCTCTATGGAGAGTTTTTGGGCTCGTTTGGCGCGGCACGAAGCAAGACATGTAAATGCCTTGAGGTGATTCTGAATTGTGAAATTTCTGTTCAGACTGACAAGGAAGTAATAAGATTCAATGGAGGCTTCGTTAGATTGAAAGCTTTACGTCTGTGGAATTTGGCAGATATGTTTTTTAGCAGTATCGGTATTTATCGATAAAACTTCAGGCTGACGACAGACAGGTTGACTCTACTAAGAAAGACTTTTACGACCGGATCAAGACCAGCCGCCAAGGCATTCACATTCCTGTTAACCAGACGGTTTAAACAACATACCGAAGGGCACCAACTGGACCTCACAACATTTAGGAAGAACATCCAGTTTCGGAGATAATAAGCATCTACTCTTGAGCTTGCGCGCCATCAAACCATTGGCCATTTTCCATTTTCGACATGTGGATATATACAAATGTTGCAAAATTAAAGTGGCAAGGAAACATAAAAGCAAAAGCCATTTACACATGTCCGTAGGCTGACAGAGTGCAACCCATCAAGAGGATGTCCAGCAAGAAGGGAGGGGCAAGAAATGGTTTGTTCTCAGATTTACTCGTGCTGTGAGAAGTGGACTGCTCTTCAGCTAAGGTGCCCGGTCATCAGCATAAGCTAGCTCTCATGTGCTGTAATTAGGCTCAAATTACCGTATGCATATAGGTGTCCCATATGTTTTATTCAAAAGGTAGTATGTTAGCTAGAAATGGGAACATCCTGTATCACCAACAAACCCTCTCAAAAAGTGAACTATTCGAGAGAATAAAGGATCTCGCTCTAGGGACGGTCATATTACTCAAATGTTTTGGTTCTTACTTTTAATCAAAAAGTCCAAGTAATCTTGCGGCGAAAGGAGAGTTATCTGAGAAACCATTTTAGCTGAAAACGGTTATGGAGAGAATTCAATCCCATGACTGTATTTGGAAGGTTAATTTTGCGTCACATTCAGTATTACCTTTGATATGGCAGACTAAATCCTTACAAAATCACCGATATTATCTCAAGCATGCGTCAATTTTCCCTTTTCCGTCTGCGTAATTTGTAGGTCTCATTGGGATTGTCAGCTTTCTTGCTTTGTTTGTGTGACGGATTGAGTCTCATCTGATTTTCTTGCTCAGGTCTTAAAAGGCTGTGTGCCATATTCACTGGAAGTGCTTGTCCACGGTTACCAATTCTGAAAGTTTTTGTCCTAATCTCTAGAATCTTGGGCATAGACGCTCAAACTAGCGGCCTTTTGTGGCAGATCAACTTTGTTTTGGAATGGGCACACAAAGCCTGTTTGTCTCACGGCACTGAAGGCAATTTCCCTCGCCATAACGACAGTGATAATTTTTCAAAACTTACAATTTACAATTTTACAATTGCTGTTGAAACGCGGTGAATGTGAAGTATAACGGCACTTACTGAGGAGGTTTCTGGTATAAAAATAACAATAAAAAAGTACTCCTCGACCTAGTGGGCGTTTGAGGATTAAAGAATAAGTCGCATATCGCAGGGATTCATGTGATGTTTCTATATCCCTGCGAGGCTATTTGAAATATGGAAACAACTGTACAACGTTGGAGTATATGACTCACTGCTTTTATCTATCCGAGCAGGGCAAATGAGTCACAGAATCGTGACTACGGACTACATTTAGTCAACCCATGAAAGTCACAGCGATGCTGGAGTCGTACTTGCCGACTTCCTCATATAAACTTGTAGCCCCACCATTCGAAGTTGTCCACTACATACGTCCGATGAGAGCTCAGAGATAGATGCACACTGTTCGATGAAAACTGACACTTGCAAGCGACTGATATGTCACGCACGACTTTTTCACTACAAGTGGCGCACGTGCCCACTAAAGGCATCAGGCTGTTTATTAATAAGCAGTCCGATGTATGCACATTAGGCCTACATACACACACAAAAAGAAAGCCCTCCGAAATACGCAGGAACATTTCGTCGCCAGAGCAAAATACAGCAAGCCAAAATCAGGTCCCAATGGTCACATGTTGCCTTTCCTCCGAGGACTGTTTCTGACTTTCGTGTCGTCTTCCTCATGAGTGGAAATCCATCATCATCACCAACCCATACTTGTTACAGAGTTTGTTTCCTTTCAGTTTATTGGTTGACATTCTTTAGCCATCTCAAAACCCATCCACAGAGTTAAAATGACGTCACCGTATTTAATACAATCAATAGTGAAAATAAAAACCTGGACAGGGTATTATGGTAGAATAAGTCTTTATCCCGCCCGCTCATTCAACTTCATTACGGAATTCATTCTTGGAAAAATATATAAACGTAGTTTTCAGGATTTGGAGCGTGAAAGATAAAGTTAATGGTTTACAGTCTTTTTCTTCGTGGGTCCTCTCAGATCCCTCTAAGGTTACATACCAAGTGTGCGGATGGCATAGTATACAACAACATACTTGGAGTCTGCCGTACACCATCCTCTACTGTTTCGTTCTCTTAGCGAAGAAACGAAACTAAGTTAGTTTTTTGTCGTCAACAATTATAGGGGGATGCTCAAATGACAAGCGGAAGGTATACCGTTTGGGCAACATACTTTCGGACATGGAATTTGTTGAGAGAGACCTCAAACAAATGGAAGTAGCCATCTAATAATGGGCCTAGGATACAAAAGCTTATTTCTCGGCCCGCTGGTTAGGGATGAAGCTCGAAATAATAAAAAACTTGAAAGTTCAATAATATTAACAATGTATTTTTTAAAAAGCTGTATAATGTTTCTGGCCAGTAACGAAGGTAAACAGCCGAAGTTATTCTCATCCATGGATTTTTACTTCTTCAGATGTAAAGATGACTGGTCCCACGTCGATCATATGACCCCTCAGCTTACAATTTGCGCCCGCGAGCTTTGTCGAAAACGACTGCCTGATGAAAACACAGGTTTACGTAAAAGCGCCATCAATCCCAACTGGAAAACACAGGCCATAGGCCGGAGAAGAACATTGCTCTTTAAGGAACAATGCATTGAAGCTCTCTCTATGCATCCAGTTAAGTACACATACGTCTCCTGGAGACGACTGAGTCACCTTTTCCTGCTCGGAACATTCTGTCTTTGAAGGGGAAACGAGACAAGCTAAGACTCTCCTGTCAAGCTAGCCACACACTCAGGACAAGAAGAATGGGCTACCAGATCAAACACTCCGGTAGCATGACAACAGTGCACACGCGCCATAGACACAGGTAGTTGAGTGAGAGCAGGTGGATTTTCTGTCCTCACTTTTCTGCCAGTATCTCTGCTATTCATATACAAACGTAATTTGTACCAGTCAGTTAAGAGCAACCGCTGGCCTAGCATGTGTTTTCCTGGAAGGGGGAGTGGCCAAATACATGAGACTATAAGCAAACTAGTACAGGCTGATCAGCTTCCACCAGCAGGGAGTGTACCCGATTCGTCACCAAAAATTGCCTTAACAAGCAACTAGGTCGTTTGAGTCTTGATAGCCCGTTATCCTGCACATTTTAGAGTTGGAAAAATGTGTACTTTAGTTTACGTCCCGATCAAATGAAAGACAGTGTCGCATGAAAACGGCACATTCAGGAAGACTCAAAATAACGTGCGATTACATCCCGACTACCTACCGACATTTATTGTTGTAAAACCCTTTTACAAAGGGGCGCCAATCTTAAATGAATTTTGGGACATTTATGCTCCAAACGTCCTTTGAACATGTGTTGTTACTGCAACTTCATTGTTCACTGACACGGCCAAGCTTGTTTACAACTAGCCATGTTCACCGAGGACATTGCGGCTTGTCCTATATAGATGCAACGTAATACTAAGATTGTACCTTTACTGGTCATTGATTGTTGCACCAAACTGCGGTAGACTCCTGCTGACTAAAGTATGCGGTATTCCTGGTCCAAATCAACTCTAGAACATTTTCAGCAATATTCAAACGACACTGAGTAGACCAATAAAGAGCCGTGGTTGAAGTGGGAATACTCGTTAGTGCTTATCTTTTTTTGCTGAAAGCGTTCCATTGTTGTCACTGTGATGGAATGCGGAGTGTTAATTCTATAATTGAAAAAAATACGATAAACCCAGCAGTCTATCCGACTGAAATTCGGTGTTATGTTTAATGCCGAAAACTACAAGATGGATTGGAAGGGTAGTTTTCATCCCTAGGTTCCTGGGAACTAGCGTTAGTACGGCGTTTGAAGCATTACCAAACCCAATTTTTTTATTAAAACACTTACAGTGCTAAGTAAGCAGGGCAGTATTATTTATGCAAGTAAGTAGTTGATATGGTACACATTCCACCAAAAACACTGCATCAAGTTAAATAAAGTTTGGAAGTGTTTAGTTGATGCGTCTATGCGATCCAGTAGCAGTCAAGCCAAAAATATAAGCAAGCACTTCACCAAAGGTCACAATGAAACATAGCTCTTTTGTGAACAGATGGATACCTGACGGACCAAATTAGCCATGATAACTTCCGGGAATGCCAAGTTGAAAGCTTTGTGACTTCCGGGTTTAAGCTTAACAAAGTACTTGCCGAAGAAAGCTCTTTTCATCATTCACCATGAATGCAAGGGTGATTAGTTTAGCCAAAGAACATCAACAAACTGAAGAAAGTCAGTTTTTTGTATTTCAATCGGTATTAAATTTTTTGTCCTTTGAAGCTCATTTGGTCCCTAAGACATAGGGCTGTGATAAAAACTGGTATCTTGGTGTACAGTTGGAGTGGATCAACACTGCCTATTAGCATGTGCTTACTTTTCAAAAATGTCAGGCTATGAAACACTACGCAGTACTGCATACACCCACAATCCAGGTCGAAAAGTGGCTCAACGACTATGAAGTAAACCGACAAATGTCAAATCCACAACACTATTCATAAATTAAGCATACTGGTTTATATTTGCCGGGTACCTTGGAGTATGTTAAATTTTTAGCTATTCGGGATTATTCATGGACCACACACAAAAATCTGCCAAACGATTTGCAAATATTCTTAACTTTCCTACGCTTTGATGCGTAAAACATAATTTTAAAATTAATGAAATAATGAAAAGGTGTTTGGCATTGGAAGTAAGCCCCACGTAAAGACGAAGAAAACGTGGGAACAAAGATCACGAGAACCGTCCAGATTGTGTATACGACGGAGAAAACCTAAAGATTACACAATATAAAGCAACTCAAACAGACCAACTATTGGTTCTTCAAGATCTGTGACATTAGGTAATTTGCAAGCAACGACGCCTTACAGAAATGTTTCTTCTAGATTCAGAGGCAATAAAAAAGAGCAGTGGCTGGAGTATATCTTTTGATCTCTGACGTGTATTAGGATCAACCACAGTGGCATTATTAGTGTAGAAGTACTAGTAATTACCAAAGATATGACAACTAAAAATAGTTTTCATAAAATTCAATTGAATTTCGCGGTTGTGCGCATTTCTGTAATATACTAAAAAGGAGAGGCCATTACATAATTCGACTACTTCTCCAGCTTTCCATATATATTGGTGAATTCCAGAAACAAATAATGAGTGCTAAACAGTTTGTGTTATCTCTCTTAACTATTAATATAATATCATCCTGTGAATGGACCAAAAATTGTCCCCAGGGTTCGGACCAATTGGAAGAGGCAAAAATTCCCCCCACGCTTTATCCCGGTGACAAGCAAATCAAAACGCGGTTAGAGTCTACTGTGATATTTACTTCTCCTGAGCACCATCAGAAATGCGTCCATTAACACTGAATCAAGCACGATTCCAGGATGATAACCGAATGGCTTCAGCAATGTGTGTGAAACTGTAGTAGTAAAGTCCTGAAACATGCACCGTCTACAAGCTGGATTCGCTATCAACACAATCACACTAATAGCCTGCATCGAGCTACGCAGACTGGCCGCTCGGAGCGCTGGATTACACACCGTCTGTGTTGTAACGGAAGAATGTGCGATTGGAACAGTTGTATGTGACATGGGTCCGCTATTGAAAGATTTTGGTGTAGACATGTACACGCGAGACGATACCAGGGAGGAGACAGCAAGTGATCGTGGTCCGCTTGTGACGATAATTAGTGACTCGCAGACGTTTTCACTGGTTGGAACAAATCTTGTCACTCGTGGTAGAGTGGACAGGGAACACTACCTGGCTACAAAGCAGTGCAGATTGACGCCAACACCATACGAAACCGGGCAAACTTCGGGTAATAATACAGTTTCATTTTTTAACTGGTTTGTGTGTTCTGTTGTTCTGATAATGCTCGAAAGCAAATAGTCGGTATATTCCAATGTCATCTAAGTTAATAATTTGTCTGAGTTTGCCCCTGCAGTCTGGTTCATATGCCTTTGGAAGGCAGCACGCGACATGTCTTATGGCAAGTTTCACATGTCCAGCTTGATATGATTTTGAAAGATTTGTTTGTTGCCAGCCTAAATAAGCTAACGCAAATTTACATGCATAAGGAGTGAAATATTCTGCCGAGTTCAATGGGTGTTTTCACTCCGATCATCTACTACAAACAGTTGAGATTACCAGTTGTAATTAAAGTAGCAATAGTGCACCAATAGCTCCCGCAGATCCGTCAATGCAGCAGCTGAATACATCGTGGTTGTGATTAGTCTGGATGCTGAAATTGTGTAGCCGGACTAATGAAGTTCCGCTACCTTGTTGGGTTCATATTTTACTGAACTCTGATTCCACTTAAGATTGTTTGATTTGAAATCAACTTGCGTAGTTATCGCGGAGGTTATTGAGCGGTAACCGCAATATCATTAAAGGTGGACCGGTACAGCTTCAATGAAAGCTACTTTTTTAGCTTTTATTTTTTACCCAAAAGCAGCACGTGTTATTGTAAATACTGATGCGGTTTCAAAGTGGATATTATACTAGGCGGAAATGGTTTAATTGTTTACTTACCGTAAAAAGGCGTAACTGCCGTGATTAAAGTAAATCTCGAAAGAAACAACAATGCTCAACAAAACAGTGCTTTATTCATGAAAATAAGGTCTCATCGTGCACGTTTTCGGGAAACTATTTCTCCCTTATTCTTTTGGATTGGTTTAAGTAAATAAAGCCTACTGTACATATTTTACTTACAGTTCAGACAATGGATTCTATATGTGACATGATGTTTGTATATGACAAACAGAATCTTATAACTTACAGTTTTCGGTCTATTCGCAAGACCAATGGCACATTAGTGGTCATTGATATGGTTACTAAACATTTACACGTCAAAACACATCCTTGGTTTATTACTCTTGCTCTCATCACTGACAGTCCAGTATTTAATTTTATGAACACAAAATCCTCCTTAGTAGATGCCAGACTTACCAGTAATACATTTAAAAACATAAATATCTTAACACTGGAATGACTTAAAAAGGTTACACCGGATACCGCATGTAGGACGCCTCGTTCAATTTAGTTCATGATTGGTCAGATTCTGAAAGGAATTGGTATTATTGAAATTTGTTATTATAAACTAAGGATAAATGTAAAGTTAATGTCGTCTTTCGGAGTAATGGAGAGGAGCAAGTTTCGCGGTGAAATAAGTCAAACACTCTTAATACGCAGTTAGCTTTCTGGGAAACCATCTGGGGTTTATTGACATGAAAACTATGAGGAAAATTTTCGGGGAATTCACCTGCTTTGAAGAAAAATTTACCAGAAACTATAGTCTAAACTGGCCATTGTACAGCCCAACATTATGTCATACCATATTGCAGTCGTTCATCCAAAATGATTTCCATCGCCTTTATTGTTACATATTCACCTATTGCAGATCCGTCATTTGACAATTGAGCAAGCTTCCTTCTGGAATATATTATTATGCTTGCCCCCACGGCTGGAATCGCGAAAACAAAACAACAGCAGATGACATATTTTACGCGTTTGAACAGGAGAATTTGATAAAAGTGGTTGCTGCACACACGGGCGTCTAGACAACTGGCACGAAAATGTAGTCCTAATTTTTTTCATTATTGCTCTATCCGGCATATGAAAAAAGAGGAATAAAAGGTTACTTCTTGGCAAAACCAAAACTGAGCACAAAAACTTCATAAAAACGGTCCAAAAAATATTTGGAACACAGCGAAACCCTCGATTTACCTTAGCCTACAACAGTGCTAAATTCAAAATTATTAAATTGAGAATTAAATTAAGACAAAAAATCTATAACATATATGTTTATAAGCATGAAATTTGAGTCTTCGCAGGAAATACATGAGAATAGGTTCAGTGCACTTTGTCCCCAACCAACAAGGTCCAAATTTTATTTTTTGAATTGCATGGTACAATACAGGCCCGCTTTTCGTTGTACTAAGAGTAACTTGCGGCATTCAACTTGTTTGAATATCCGCACTTCGGAACTTGACAGACCGCTCCTGACTTGGAGCAATCGTCCTAAATAATCACCAACACGGAAATCAAGCACGTTCCTTAAAGTTCGCTCTTACCATTGATTATTTGTGTTGCATGTTCTTGATGTTACCAAAATCTGAGCTCAGATGATCAAATGTTCTTTGCATGTGATACTATCACTCTGTGAGAGTAGGTAAATGCGTTGTTATCGCCATGTGTTCATACTCTAGGCGAAACAATGGGCTTTTCCGAAGACTAAAATGAAGGAACGAGCGTTTGCCGCTTCATCTACTAAGTTTTTTTGTTCAAACTGCTCGGCCAGCTGCTGTTAATTCAAAAGAGATTTTCGATTGCCTACTTGAGGACAGTTGTAACAGCAGCATAATTACCATGGATAACTCTCGTTGGAGCGGCCCATGTGCTGTCTTCCTCCTGCAACAACACTCAGGAGGAACGGGTGTGAGTTGTAGTTGTTCGATAGCTCATCAGCAGTACTTATCCCTGAGATTTAAAAACGCTTGATTTGCACGCTAAAGGACTTCAGTCCAAATACTAATGAGTGGATAATATGCGCTACTAATAATCTCCAATATAAACAAAGGGCGAGTCTACCCATCGTTCTTATTGATGTGTATCGAGGACAACCATTTTTATGTTTTTAAACTTGCGACGTAAATACAAATTCTAGAGCTGGTACAACGACAGCTATTAAGAAAAATTCGGTGCTTCTAGACTCTCGAATTTCTTTTGTGAATATATACGTACGCTTGAAGACGCCTTCTGCAGTTCGTTCGTACAAGTGTTGTTTACACATTCTAACCCATAGTTTCGTTATAAATAAGTTTGATTTACCATCGCCCAAACTTTCAAATGACTTTGAAAATGAATAGTTTCCTGAATAGCGTGGATGAGCTTCACGCTTGTTTTCACACGCATGTAATCAAAACGTATAGCAGGGAACGTGTGCAACCTGTGTGATAGAGAGAGAGTACGTAAAATCTGCTTAGTCCGTGTGCTGTTTTATGTTGAGCAGCTTAAGGATAAACATCCAATAAAACATAACATTGAACACCCATTCTATTCTTTTTCGAGAGAACCGTTCAGAGCAGACCATCTTCATACGTCAAAAAATACGGATGGCTAGCAGAGACGAATGCATTGGCTCGCGCGTATCTGAACAGTCAATCAGATTTTGAGAAAATGGTCCAACAAGGACACACTGGTGCTGAAACATTCATCTGACTACTTAGTTCACAAGTCCTGAAGGATTACTTAGCACCCTCCATCTTGCTACACAAGTGAGCCTAAAAAGCAAATGGTGAGCCGTTATTTACTCGTTTAGACGATTTAATTCGTCGAACCGATTTAGTTGGTGTTGTGATCCAAGAGACAGTTGGCTTACTTGAGCCATTGATCCCGTCGGCTTACTGTTGCGCAGGAATGTGATACCAAACATTGAAAATATGACTAGGTGTTTCGGTTATTAAAAACGGATTGAAAACCCTTTATCAGTCTCAGATAAAAAAGCAACACCATCTTTTATTCGAGAAATCAGGGAAGTCTGTGAAGTGAGTAAGTAAAAGCTGGACAGAGTGTCCTCTTTGGGGTTCTTAGGTCTTGCACTAAAATGTCAAGACCATATATGCAACTTGATGCTCGATCTTTTGTGAAGAATAAGCTTTCTCGGAGATAGGTTGTTACTGATAACAATACTAATAATACTAATACTAATAATACTAATACCAATAATATTAAGTTGGGTTTCACCGTGCACCAAATAGATGCGGCAAGTATCCAGGGTTTTGCATATGACTCTAAAAATGGCTACAAAGCGAATGAAATACCAGTCATAACGACCTCTTGGAAACTTTACATGTATGAATGTAAACGGGAGATGACCACACTCTGATATAATAGCGCACTGCAAAATATAGACCATTTTAATAGAATGAGCTAAGAACGCCCTCGAAGTCCGCTTTCGTCATTTTGATAAACCATACTGTTAATTGGTGGTGCCTTAACAAGGCATCCAAAATTGCCGGTTGCTTAAGGAAAGCTCCCTGATAGTAGACCATGCAGTTGCTACAGGAAAAATGATTACAGTCCTTGAGACAAAATATCAGTTTTTAGTATATCTGTGACAAATCTATATTTTAGGCATCTTAATTGTGCGTTGCACTTCTTTAATTGGTCCGCAAAAGTTAATCTTAAACAGGTGCATCCACATACCTGCGCTCATGCGCTATACCTTTATGTATCTATTGAGTGATTTCCAATTGCAATAGTGGTCTGATTTCCGCAGCCAGTTTAAATACCTACCAGAAGTTGAATGAATGATAGTGCGATAAAATGATTGTTTTAAGGGTAACTTATATACCGGTTTTGTCAATTGAGTGGAATTTCGACATGTTTAGAATACGGAGACGGAAAAAAATTACTGCGGGCTTAAGAGGACAGGCTTATCGCTCAAATGTAGAGGGACGATTAGACGAAGGTAAACAGTTCACAATGCAGTCCATGAAAGAATGGTTAAACAAATTTCTATAAAGCGGGAGACAAAAATGTGGAAGGTTTAATATGTTATTTCATATTGACGCTCAATTGGATAAACGTGCTTTTTAGGGGGACAACTATGTGTTGCTCTTTGGATGAGTACACTTTGCAAGTTGCATTCATCTACTGACAGCAAGCTGCTCTGGGCCCAGTCGGACTACACCGTTGTTTGTAAAAAAAGCACTGCATTCTTTCTGATCATCTCCCTCTGATCATCCCTCTAAAAACTGAGATGCTTATAAAACCTTGGTAGGGAAAATATAAGGGTCCCACAAATAACTGATTATAATAGAAGAATTAAAAATTTAATCTATAGTGGAAAACCACGAAACAAAATATAGCAAATTTATCCATACTGTGAATCGTCAGCTGTGGGCACCTCACAAATTTCAGTAGTCTCATTTTTAAACTTTCTAATCTCATCACCCCATCAGAGGAGTAGTCCAACAAGACGAGTGGAACGTTGGTCTTACGAGTCGTTACTCGAGGTGCCATTTACTTTTTGACCATGATAGAAAGATGAGCGAATGTTGAGATTTTCGTAACCCAAGTGTCAAGTGTTCAAATACCGCCCGAAAGGCTGTAGGTGCAAAACACTGCGTTTCACGAGGTGAATAATGCAAGTAATAACCAACATTGATGAAACAGCTGTGTAGCGCTTGGGTGACGTCATTGATAGGGCTAACTCTGATATCAGAATTAAAAGGCTTTTGCATATTACATTTTTTCCAGCTTTCCTACTTACACGGGAAGCTGGAACAAGACAACTTATTTAGGATGATTAACACAAACTCATAAGGAAACTAAGCAAAAATCCTTACTGACCGCTGAAGAAACACGCCTGACGAAATGATTTTCTACCACTGGCGGTGTAGTCTATACCAAGTAATTAGCATCCAGGATAGACAGTTTCTTACACAATAATAATTTTGGTTTGCACCTTCATTGCCTAGCACTAGTTTTGAAGCTTCCACAAAACATAAGCTTACTCAGATCCACACACACCTGCTTGGGCGAAACCTGCAAGAGATCACTGTAGTAATAATCGCACTTTCTACCTAAACATGCATATTTCTCGATTGCGAAGAACAAGTGATTTTGCCTGAAACCTATCTGAGCGTCCCAGGTAGAAGTGTTACGATTTCACGTGAAACTTTCGGCAAGAGTACATTTTGTTGCTTTACTTGATTCATCTCAAAGGCTACCTATTCGAAGGCCGCAGTGATCATGCAAACGGGCTTATACTAGTTTATAGAAGCTCATGATGACAGCGATCATTAGGAGAATAATGTAAAAACACTCCTGAAATTCGTAAGGTACGCCCATGCTGACACAACCATTCTGTCGTAGAACGGACATTATAAAATGGAAAACGTGATTAGAATATTTTCAGCCAGAGTAAAAGCGGGTGATTGGGGATGACTGAGAAAACGGTGTAAAGTGAATTTCGTCAGTCGAACCAGCTTGACCTTGAGTGAAACGTTGGCAGGGTCGGAATAGGTAAGATTACAAGCAGATTATTGCCCTTTTAATCGGATATAGAAAACGGGGAAAAGGCTGTCCAACAAATTAGAAAGAGACGTAACTCCTGCAGAATCAGATTAGCCGGAATGTTGTAGGCCACAAACTGTAGTTAAGTTAAGCTAGACAACGCTGCGTAGGAGGATGAAATACACCGGCAACCGACAAGCTTATTCAAACGAGTCTGGGTAGACAGACGGTCCCAAGCCGTCGATGAGTGGAGCAATTTTCCTTCTCGAGGAATATGGCAAGTATCAAGGCGGAGTGCAGACCGGTGGGGAGATTAGATTACATTTTGCTCGTCTTCATCTTGAACCGTAGCATTCAGACAACATTCTCTGTGTACTACGTTGGACTTTATGTAAAAGCCGGTTCTGCACGATCTCGATGGAAGCATGGTCAGAAGGTTGACAGTGTTTAGGTGATTAACGTAGATTACTGGAACTGTGATCAAACAGACGATTAAATGTATATATTTACTCGAATCGGTGCTTCAATCAGTGACTCATGAGCCTTAGCTTCTGCTGATGCATTCTGTTGTCACGACAGAAGCAGTGTGGTAATACTGGGCCGCTCAGTCATAGACTAATCTAGCTAAGCGGTAGTTTTTGCAACTTCTTTTGTACACTAACATTTCCACATCCAATCTGTGGGCAGCATGAACCTATAGTCCGAATTATACAGTAATTTTCTTGATGTTTATCACTGGCTTTTAACCGGTGAACTGCATTTTGTTGAAGTTTATTGCGAACGTTTACTGAGGGTTTTATGTAGATAGCTATAAAACTATCCCATATATGGTCGTACTTTGATATTACTCCGGTATTAATTGACATCCTGTTGCTATGTTTTTGATAAAACCGACGAATTTTGTGCCCACTTGACTTGAAATAGCCTTCGGAAAGATTTTATGATATAGCATATTATCCTGTCATTGTTTACCATACGAGATTCCCGGATTTGGTAGAAACTCGCTAGTAATTTTTTTGCCCAGATCGGAGTTCGTTTCTCGTTTTAAACATATAGCAAGAACTCACACGATATAAACTCACTGTTATGTGCGACCAACATGTGAAACGTGAGCCGCAGTCAAACGTTGTTATGGGATGGAATGAATTCTAGGTGACTAATATAACATGTTTGTTGATTAATTTAGATGGTCAGATTTTTGAATATTGTCTCTAATAATGTGCTTTCGAGAACACGAGAATACGTAAGATGCCTGGCAAGAGCGAGCATGAGTTCGAGAGCAGACATGTCCGCTTTGGACTGCAGTGTTAGTATATAAATGTAAAATTACGTAGAGCAGACGGTCAACGATACACACTCCATTCTGTGAAAAATTCTGCCGCACTGGAATCTACAGGAGTGAGTATTTGGGACAAAAAACAACACTAGAAATCATTTGAGCATAATACTTTTTTTAATGATGACAACGGGAATTCGAATCAAGGCATCAGCAGGTTGTTACGAAACACGGCAGGCTAATAGACGCAACAATTCCTACCAAAAGAATTCGGAGAAATCATCTTTTGGTTCCATGACAACAATGGTAATTTGTAAAACCTTGATCTCAGAAACCATTTTCAAACAAAGCTACTCGTCATGTTCCGGAAGTGCGTTTGAGGGAGTACGATGTAACAAACAATGTAACGTCAAACGAGTTAGCCTTAAAAACCAGAGGCCATCAATTATCATAAAGGTAAGTCCTACGAGATTCTTGAAGTTTTCAGATAAAAGCATGCCAATTTCGCTATTTGGTTAATGCAGCAATGCTATAAAATATATGGCATAAACGTTCTATTAAGAATGCAAAATCAAATAAATTCAGGGCAATTTTTAATAATAAGTCACTATTTCGGACATTCATAACGATTTATCTCAGTTACCTAGTTTGTTCATCCCGAAAGTAGAAAACCGAGGCAAAATATAAGTACTGATCACTTTTTGGAGTCAGAATTTACGATATTATTTCAAGAAATCTGCATTGACGGGAATTCGCCTACGTCATACTACTTAGTCGAAATAAAACTTACAAATTGTTCCTAATGAACATCAAAAAAGATCACTTCGGTTACCTTTCTTGAGTCCCAATAAGGGGATGAAGACTGTGCAAGAAATAGTCTGCCCTTTTCATAGCGTGTGTCATGCGCAAGCAGAAAAACCACTGAGCAGTTCTTTTAGTCACACTTCTTGTGGAAGTTATAAACTTGAGTCAGCATTCGTAAATCATTTTATACAGTGAATCTCCAACTAGTCATATACTGGTTCAATTTTGTAAAAAGTGGGTAGCGCCTTGTAATTACTTTAGGGTTGTTTTGTTCTTTGTCGTGTCTGACATCAAAAATGCCGGCATAACAAGTTTTACGTTTAGGTGATTATGCCTAAAATGCCCATGCAATTGCGCCGTTTTCCAGTCAGTTTCATTCTCGCTTAACCCTGGTTTTTGGCCTATGTTTAACCGTAAATCTGGATCATTTTAATCTGCATCTGGGCACAATAACCGCTTTGTTAACTTTTCTAACGCATTATTCCTTATCTTTGCCCTCCGTTTTCTTCTTAAACTCACTTTCCTTTCTCAAGATATTACACTTAACATTCTACTAGGATAGACTGCCAACCTTTTTAATAGCATAAACGGATGAAATTATATGAGTCAAATTAATGTGAACCGTGCGGATCTATCTCGTGACAAGCACTACTAATTCTTGCAAGAATTGTGCGCTCAAGCTGTTAAATTTTCGTTCGTTCTCATACTGAGGGCTCTGTTTCAGGGGTGTGAACGAGCCTGAGGAAGGTGCGGTCTGTCAACATAGAGTAGTATTGTGTTGTTCGTCACAATGATTAGGCTTGTGAGTCCCGTTTGTGACTCTGATGAGCATTGCCATGATATTCACATGCCTAATTCCTCACGTTTTCCCGCGTGAGGGCTGACGCACAAACTTCAATCAACTGAATTTCTATATTGTACAAATGGCTACTGACGTTCCTGAGCTCTGGAACGCAAAACCACCCTACTTAGATTGCTATATTATGGTTAGACATATTAGAAAATGTCTGGAAAATGGCAAAGTTCAATTAGATTAGTCCAAGTTGTGTTTTTTATGAACTAATACCAGCTATATAAAAGAATGCAAGTTAACATTCCGCAAACAAATACCACTCACAACATCCGTGTGTAGGAATGAACGAAGGTTACTCTTGTGAATGCTAAGGTGAAAATATATCAACTCGTTGCATCGTCATCATAGAACTAGAAATTTTACAGCGTTATTTTTTAAAGGTCTTCGTGGTTTACAGAGGGTCAGCAATTATAATCCAATAAGTATTAATTCGTTTCTCTCTGGTTTGCGGCAGTGCATTATTTTGCCTCTAGAACATTACTAGACGGATGATTTAGGGCTTATAATGAAAAGTCTCGTCACCGAAAAAATTTTCTTTGCTCTAGCACATAAATACCATCTTGTGAAATGGTAGTGTCAGGAAGAATTTCAGGGCTTTGAATCATCGTTGGTTATTATACCTGGAGGTGAGTCAATGTGTCCTGAAAATGTGGATCAGACATACGAAAATTACCCATATTTCAGACGGGCGTAATGAAACTCACTGGGAAGAGGTTTAACCACTAACCCACCGCTACGCACCACTACGCTCATGAATAACTGCTGATGATGTCACCTCGATTGGTGATGAAACGTTTGCAATCAAACTGCCCAGCTCAGCGAACAAGCAACGACCATCACTGGGAAAAAATTATGACCGCATATAGCGTGGGTTCAGTGAAAAGTACGAACAAGATTTCACCTCTTTTTAATCGCAAATCATGATATTTTATAGCTTGAGGCAGCTACAGGCTAAGTTGAATGTCAAACAGGGTGCCACGTGAAGCATTGTGTTTTTTTAAATTTAAGCTTAAAAGCGCACAAAAATAAGTCGAATGTTTGGTCATAACAATATTGCAACAAATGATACAACACTAATCCTACAGTGAATCAGATAAAATGAAATACCAGCTTGACTTTCAAATCCAAAATGCTAGTTTTTCATTCGAATCAGGCGGGAACCACAATCTTTTCATATTTTGCCTGAACAAGAGAACCACTAAATGATTTATTGCCCTGCTTCGTTCAGAGGCAGCAAACGGCTTGCTTTTGAAATGGCAGCCAATTTCGGGCAATCCAGAAATGGCGCCGCAAACGTGCTTGCCAGATTTTGCCTAAAAGCAAGCAAAAGATTAAATTGAAGACCAGAAATACAAGCGGAATTGGCGCATGTTTGAAATAGACGCTGGGGAACAAAAAGGAATAATGTCATTTTGCCAAACATTTAGGTAAACTTTACGGTTCTCTTTATTATTTTGAGGCGCACTGACGATGATTATATGTGGTTGCATCCTCTTAATCATTAGCGTTTTATCACCCCAAATTGAACCGGGCCAATAGGAAACGGGGAAATTTCCACCCACGCTTTATCCCGTTGACAAGCAAATCAAAACGAGGTTAGAGTCTACTGTGATATTTACTTCTCCTGAGCACCATCAGAAATGCGTCCATTAACACTGAATCAAGCACGATTCCAGGATGATAACCGAATGGCTTCAGCAATGTGTGTGAAACTGTAGTAGTAAAGTCCTGAAACATGCACCGTCTACAAGCTGGATTCGCTATCAACACAATCACACTAATAGCCTGCATCGAGCTACGCAGACTGGCCGCTCGGAGCGCTGGATTACACACCGTCTGTGTTGTAACGGAAGAATGTGCGATTGGAACAGTTGTATGTGACATGGGTCCGCTATTGAAAGATTTTGGTGTAGACATGTACACGCGAGACGATACCAGGGAGGAGACAGCAAGTGATCGTGGTCCGCTTGTGACGATAATTAGTGACTCGCAGACGTTTTCACTGGTTGGAACAAATCTTGTCACTCGTGGTAGAGTGGACAGGGAACACTACCTGGCTACAAAGCAGTGCAGATTGACGCCAACACCATACGAAACCGGGCAAACTTCGGGTAATAATACAGTTTCATTTTTTAACTGGTTTGTGTGTTCTGTTGTTTTGACAATGCTTGGAAGCGAATATATTTCAATGTCATCTAGGTTAATAATTTGTTTAGGTTTGCAACTGCAGTGTATTTATTTACATTCTTTTGAAAAGGCGTACGCTAATGGTATTACGTTTAGGTGACTGACCCGGGCAAGCGAATCAACAGCCAACATATGTACATCTAATAGGCGCAATCGAGATATCAACATTCCGATAGATTGCCAGTTTTTTAGCCTTTTTTGCGTGCAGGTACTGAAACCCGTCAGTGGATATTTTGTAGAACCAGCCAGTGTTATATTTTTTGTCCCATTCTATGTGCGGCTGCATGTGATATAGAATAGTTGGTTACAAAAAATTTTTTTGATCTTTTCAGCAAGTCAGAAACTTTAATCAGGGGAAACACTCAAAACTTATGACATTTTTGTCAAAAATATTCTACAAATTTTAACAGTACTGTGTTGATTATTAATCTAATTGAGTGACCTTTTTAACTTGACCTGGCAGCAAAATAGCTCGAAAATAATGACCAGAATGATAGCGGTATGAATATAGGTACAACACTGCCGGACGTGATATTAGACCAAAATATACCGTGACATAAACATATTTTGTCGAGTATCACAGGCCTTTTGTTATTTACAGAATGTTCAAGTGCATTCACCCAATATATTCAAGTAAAAACTATCGTATTACGGCTTATATTACAAACCCCATGACATCAAAGTCCTTATCGTTTCGAAGAACAATTACGTCTAGTGAAAAATGAGTGGGTATATCGATGCGTACATTACTTGCATCTCAAGGACTGTCACAGACTTTTTGAGTAGATAACAGCTTTATACTCCTGTACATATATCTTATTAATGGCAAATATCCGTCAAAGCAAAATGAACGGTATTATACATCTACCTAAACTCCCAAAAATAGGTAAAATCTTCTAAAATGAATGCCTTCGAGCAGAATGTACAGAAGTTTGCGAATAAATTACAAGACTATTTATGACCGTATTTCACCAACCGCCCTTCGAATAGAATAAAGAACAAAATACACCATGAATAAACATTTCCCATTTAAAATGGGAAAGTGGAATTAGTACAAAATTCGTCGAACGGAAATCGAATCAAAATGTTTTACTTTGCTTAACAGGAGGTAAAATTCAGAAGTTACACCAACCTTCCATCTAAGATGTTTTTAGTTGACTTGGCAGTCAGATCGTCAACACGTAATGTGACTTCAATGACTGATGAATCAGCGACGCTATATCTCATTTGGGGGGGAGTTAATTGCGTAGCTGATCACTTATCATAGCTGAACATTTTACTCATCAGCTAGTGTTCGTTACGTTGTTGATCCTATTGACTGTGGTGACTATCCCGCTGTGCACATCTCACTAGGTATGAAAGAGCAGTACATTGTTTTTCGATTTTTTAGCCTACTTTCGCTCTACAGTAAAAAAAGTAGATCTCTGTCGAGTATCATCTATAACCAGACGATGACGATCTCCGAGTGCCAAAGTTTCTGCTACAGATACGGTGGCTTAAAAATTTTTTCTCTCCTCAACTTGAGTGACAATTTACAGTAATCGGTCAGATGAAGTACCTTTTGACTGCGCTACCCGAAATAAGTACGAGTCCTGGGATGCATCCCAATAGCCTGTTATTGGACAGGAGTACTCTTAATGCTGGATTGTGGATTGAAAACTGGAGTTTCAGATAATTAAATCGATGCACCAGCCACAGGTTAAGTAAGGTTGAATCGGTTGTTTCAATCACACATTTGGTATATGCCATAATGTTTTAGACCAGGGTAGCCTTACCACATTCAAATACTGCAATCAGTAACACGCCGTGATACGCGCAAGAGTAAAACTCGTTTGTTTGAATTTGGCGAGTTTTCCTGGGCATAGTTTCCTCACCGGTGAGTTTTGTTGAACGGTTACCGTAGTGACGAACAACAAATTTTTGTGGGTATACTGAAATGACAAGCAATGTGCCAGCTCCCGAAAAAGATTTTCCATAAATACTAGAAGTCCCTTAATCTCTTGTTTAGCTGCTATCAGGGAACGACATACATACGTACGTAATCGTAGCATGAAAGTTCAATAAAATGCATATCTATCATCAAAATATAAATACTAGAAGTCCCTTCATCTCTTGTTTACCTGCTATCAGGGTAAGACATACGTACATGATCGTAGCATGAAAGCTCAATAAAATGCATATCTATCATCAAAATAATAGGCTTTCCAAAGTTGTTTCTGCTTGTGTGAAATTTGATCTTGGTAAAAGTGAAGAATTTGCCCAAGTTATAGACTAGTTTAACGGATTGCACCACGGGTCAAGTATATGCTGGGGCAAATGGAAACATTGAATGAACGTAATATAAAAGGGTCTTGACCAAGCATAAAATATTGTCAAAACTACCGAAATAGGTATTATATGAACAATACAATTGCAGAGTTCACAGATTGCAGAATTTCGATGATAAAAGCTAAATATTGTCCGGCAAATTGGAAAAACTCTCATTCCTGCGGAATCCGTTCACCAGGGCTGTTGTAGGTTACAAAATTTAGTTAGGTTGAGCTAGACAACGGCGCTTAGGATGATATAAAATGCCAACAACAAACAAGCTTATTTAAACGAGTCTGGGTAGACAGACGATCCTAAGCCGTCGATAAGTTGGCCAATTTGTCCTTCTTGAGTGTCAAGGCGGAGTGCGGACCGGTGGGGAAAATTAGATCACATTTTGCTAGCCTTCATCTTGAACCATAGCATTCAGACATCATTCTCTGTGTACTGCGTTGGGCTTTATGTAAAAACTGGTTTAGAGTAATCGGAATGGAAGCATGGTTTGAAGGTTGACAGTGTTTTGGTAGTGTACGTAAATTACTGGAACTGTGATCAAACTGACGAATAAATGTAGGAACTTACTCAAATTGGTGCTCCAATCGGTGACTCATGAATTTTATCTCGTGCGGATGCATTGTTTTGGTACGATGGGAGCCGTATGATAGTAGATGAGGTGTGCCATTCTGTATTCAACTGCTCAATCATAGGCTGGCCCGCAGATTTTGACAATTCCTTTGGTACATCCACATCCAATCCGTAGGCGTTTGTTCCATCGGGGTATGGGCTGGTATTTGTCGTAGGGTGAACCTATAGTCTGAATACTACGATAGTTTTCTTGATGTTGTTTTTTACTGGCTCCCAGCCAGTAAACTGCATTTTGCTGAAGTATCTCGCAATATTTACAACTAACTGCACTTACAACTAGAGCGGAATCGTGTCTTTCATTTGGCTTGCTATTCTTTCAACATAAAACCAAAATCCATCCCACCGATGTTTCTTCTCGCATCATAATTTGTGATCATTTTTTTCTCAGGGAAATATTGGGTAAAGGAAACCTCTGAAGAAAAATTCTCCCTTTGTGCACTTCGGATATCTAAACTAGACTTTTGAAAGACTGAATGACATGAAATTTTGACCTCTCATATTCATTACATAAGTTTGTTGATACAAGCCTTCACCTGAAAATGTCTTACAACCTAGTTGCAGTGCCCATCAAAATACATATATCTCAGTTTGGACATAAAGCAAATTAACCAAAGGTTCATGGTGCATCAACCGACCACTTTTTCATATAACTTTCGTTTGTTGAGCTTGCTTTTCTGGGATGTTAGTTGTCACCACATTTCTGTTTTTTTCTTTTGAGAGACCAAAATTTGTTTGAATGTGAAGCGCTTATATGCATGGAAGAAAACTGGAGAACCGACAGCCCTTGTTTTCCACACTGTTGCTCAGAATTATGCGAGAGCTACACTAACGAAATGTGGATTGTTGTGGTGCGCCCTGTTTTGGTTTGAATGAAGCACACCTAATCAATGTCGACGCATCTAAATCAATACTAATTGGGGACCTAGTGGCAATAGAAAAAAACTATCCCCTTCTTAGATTGTTTAATCAACGTTTTTTGCACTCTTTACGCACAGAGGGTGTCACTCTATTAAGTTAGCCAACAGTAATTAAAGTACATTTCTGAATATCATATTCCTTTTTATATGAATGACATTTGTCCATACGTTGTCAGACGAACCACATTTCATTTGAGCATGTCATGGGCTGAACCTGCCAGCTTTGTTGTACGGCAGTCGGTTAACTGATATTTTTTTTAAATCACGTAATTGTTTGCTGCATGTGTGTGAAAATAATCCGGCGTATTCTCATTTTTGTGATATTTTTCTTTCAACCTGGCTACGATCATCAATAGAACTTCACCAACTATATATTTCATCACTTCGGTTTTCGTTTTGCAACATTCGCTTTTTCTTCAACTTACTTTGCGTTTTCGGATGTTTCCCCAATAGCACTCTTTATCCGTGTAATGTCCGTACACGGACATCAGTCATATTCAGATTAACCAAATCCCTACCTCATATTTAACTAAGTAGCCTTTTTAACTACGCAGTTTGGCTTTTCACAAACACCTGAAAAAACGAACCGCAAGTCTGTAGCCTGATGGCAATCAAACTCAGTTGCAGATGTACGAATTTTCATTCGTTCAGTGCAATCGCTGGTGACCAAATTGACGTACTTGATTTTAAAACAATAAATTCTTGGCAAAATTTGGAATTTCACATCACAAAGCACTCTACAACAATGAAAGCCAAGAGAACGCATTTTTTGCTTACATACTAACTACTTCGTGAGGATGCAAATCTGTTACAAAACAGCAGTTTAATGCACCGGTTTATCTTCCCATCCTAAGTGAACATGTGAAATTATTTGATGTTTCAGTCTTTTAATAGCAGAAGGTGAAAAATTGGAATTTAATCGGAAATCTCTGGTTTTTACTAGCCTTGTACACTGGTGAGCGAAATAGCATAGCTTCTTCCGTTCATAGATTTTGGTCACTTAATGCAGCCTTTTCATTCACAATAGGGCTTACAACAGCCCAGAACCATTAGATAGTTAAATAAATCAACACCTCGTGGAGGTAGCCGGAATCGCTGCATTGAATTTCTTTCAGGAACATTCTTGTATCGTTGGAATAATATTAAGCTGCATTACGCAGTCCGCTTTTGCCATTTCCAGGGCTTACATTTGCCATTTATTTACCTAGAATTATCATTTTGTGACATTTTTTGGATATATAAATTAGGAAGAGATTCGTTGCACGTCTGCAATGTCACAGAATTATGCACTTTATTTATTCCAGTTTAGTCTATATTGTGCTGTAAGAGTGCATGGAGGCGTTAAAAAATTCATCTGGGTCAACCTGATTTACACGTCCGAGATATATGCCATTTGGTTTCTATTGTATTTTGCAGGGGTGTCAATTGCTTATTAAGTCATCCCATATCTTTGTGACAAAAAAAGGAAACTTCATTTCTCTCAATCCTTCCTACATCTCTAAACCGAAAGGCGTTTGTCTTGAAATTTTTTAAATTTTAGAGTCAAAACTGTATGACTTAAGCTTGTTGGACACCATTTTATGGGACTAGATGCGTAAAATATAGCTTTATCATTTCGGTAAAAATAAAAACAGTGTTGTCTCCAAAGACTTCTAATTCTGCCACAAGACTTTCTACCTGAACGTATGTTGCACGGGGGCCATTGTGCTAATCTGGAAACGTTACGGGGGCCTTGCTAACGCAAGGGTAACGAAACTCTGTAAATACGTAAGTTTAGCACTGGACTTAACAAAATTAACAGGCACCGATGTATGACAGTTTCGTCAACCCCACTATGGGCCATTTCCAAATTGTGGTAACTAGTCAGAAGCCGCAGCGAAATACGCGCCGCAAACTAGTTACCGCAACGGGTTTTCCGGTTTCCACTCTCACGCTACCGTCATTCAAAACAGTACATAAAAAGTTTCAGTAAAACTTTCCAATTTGGCAGAAAGATATTGGTTCTGATTACGCTCATTCTATGTCACAATCGTGTTCCAAATGTGACCACCCATAACCACGTTGCTCAGATTTTCCAAGATGCCAAACTACTACATATATCTACGACCTAATCTGGATAGTCATACTGCTGCATTTTTCGACTTTGTGCTTTTGGATGCAGTTGGAGATTTTTCAAGAATAAGAAGCAACTATTCCTCCCTTGAGTGTGTGTGATCTTAAGAGCACAATGAAGCCTTGTCTGTTTGCAAAATGTTGATCATGAGGCTAAGGGAATTTTACACCGGAATTCTCATGGGATCTTGCTGATAATTTAGAGCCTTCTCTTATAATGACACAAAGTGTTGTGTAGGTTGGTTGTCACCCTCTGGGCGATTGTGTTCTTCATGGATATCAGCCAACTTTCCAAATATAAGCTCTATGAAAAAATAAATACCATTTGCTTTGCATGGAATTCAGATGGCGAATCGTCACCACACTTACGACAGTGAAAAATCTTCAAGGTCAAAACAGCTACGAAGACGAGGACTGAATTGTACGTAAAAGCAATTTGGTGAATTTCGATTTTAAACCGGACTAGAGTGTTTAAAGAAGTGAGACGTAGGTAGAATTTACTTCTCAGTTATAGCTAATGGAATATATGAAGGACGTTCTCCTTTCCAAGAGTGCAAGACCATTGAAGATCACCATTCACCAACAGTTAGTTTCCTGCCGAAATTCGGCAAATTTGCTCAAAAAGGAAAAATCTGACTTGTTGTGCGCACAGTTACGTTACCAATTACTGGTTACTGGACTACTAATGCGCGGGTTGAACCTAAAGACCTACTGGCCAAATTCCGCTAGCATAACAGGCTATTTTCTGAGCTTCCAAAAGGTTTGTGCCAATCTTTCAAAAAGTTCTCTTCTGTTTTGGGAGCCAAATTTCCAAAATTACCTAGTGGTTCCATAGCCGAACTTTGCAGGGAATTATGTGTTACGACTAGTTACATCTTCTATTAATGCTGCAAAGCTTCTAGAAAGTTGGGCCCAGCTTTTTCGACAATTTAACAAACACATATCCTTCTGCCTCAGTTGTTTCATTATTTCACTGAAATGAAAGATAAAATTTTATGCCAGAATCTCTATGCGTGGATGTGTGCAGACTCTAGTAAATATTAGTCCAATGGCAGAGGAATGTCACCACTTTTGGACCACTTAATGTTCCAACTCACGTCCGGATGTGGTGGGACAATATCTTTTAGAACGGTGATGTCGGCAGAACCAGAAGGCCTATTTTCCACGCCTGTGCCAATTGCCTGTCAATCATCATTTCAAACCTATTCACAGTCATTAGGTGTATAAGCATGCAAGTTGTTCGTCAAAGTAATTCTGACACTTTATGTTGATGCGTGCGCTATGGTAAACTTTGAGGGATATCAAATATGGAAGTCTCGTTACCTATGAACACAAGCATCTGTCTGGCGATGTTTGCTGCGCGGAAATGACAAATGTTATTTTCAAGAATTCAGTCATGAATATAGGGCTTCTCGTCAAAATTGAAATGAGTGTGGTTAAAAACTGTTCAAATGAATTGTGATTGGGTCCGCCTTGTATTGATAGCAATTAAATAAATGTAAATCCTCGGAACTTGCACAAATTACTGCGTGAATCATTATTTAGCCACCAAATGTCTACCGCAAATGTTGCGATCTTTCCCCTTTGAGCCCTATCGAAAATTGGTTAGCTTGTTACGGTGGGTACCCAATGGGATCATGGATGAGTTCTAAAATGTAACATGCAGTTACTATTTAATTGGCTAGAATGGATAAATCTGAGAAAGATGTAAGTTAATCAGAAAAGAAGCCTTCACTTGGTCAAAATATCTGGCTAGGATTGTCTTTGCTGCGCGATGGGCCTGTGGGCCTTAAGATGCTTAGCGATGTTTACATGCATAACATTCGTCCAAAGGACATCGTCATTTCAGGACGGTGGTCAGATACATGTGATCACATGCTGTTCTAACTCACTGACAACATGGTGAAGAACGTTCTTACTAAAACCACGAGATGTATTTGCAAAGGTTTTTCGTCCTAATCCCCCATTTTTATAATATCCTACTTGGCTGGATTCTCATCACCTTTGTGGCCACAATGTGGACTTGACAATGGTGCCCTACCTGGAAGTGAATCTGCAAAATACTGTTGTTATCTTGCCTCAACTTAAGCCTATGTGTGAGAATTTACTCTAGGCCATTCACAAAGCTGTAGGCTGTGGTTTGCAGCAGGATTAACACACTTAAACGCAGGTCGACTCGTGAAAAAACACTCCAGGCGCAAAGAAAAGAACCATATTTTTCATATGTAAAACATTTTAAATCAGCTTGTCCCTTTGCCACGCCATTCCTTCCAAACACGATAAATGTGTAAACATTCTACTGTCGCTCAAACCTAAGAAGGATTAAAGCATTCTGTTATGTTAACTAAGAAGAGCTTACTTGAACCTAGTGTGTAAGAAATCATGGGGTCAGATCGAACGTCTGTTGTACAAAGCTACTGATAGAATCACTAATACCTTCGGTCGAAATGAGGGCGACGTGTGCCAGGTGTTAGCAGACTGACCGCTACTTGTTTGAAGAACTCCAGTTGGTGACCCACTGGGCCTGCTATTTAGACAGATTCGTTGCCAGCGCCTGTTGAGCAAGAAGGGTAAAGCAGATTCGCCATAGTGGGATAATCAAATCATCCCAAATCCGACTTTATCACTAGTCCAGTAGTTTTTCACACGTTTGGTAAATGAGATAGCTATGAGATAGCATTAAATTTTTGCTTCGTTGCATACAAGTTTACGGACATTTTCTTATTATGAGAAGTCATGAAGGGCGTCTGACGTGCTGCTGGGTACTGAGTGATTACTAAGAATATCATGTTCGAATGATATGACTTAAAGGGACACTCTAATGATGGATATCATCAAGGCATGGTTAAATCCTTCCGTAGAGCTAGTGAGTGCACCGAAACAAAATGTATATCCATGAGCTGCTACAAGCTTTTACCAACTGTAATGAACCACTGATGCAATGATCCGTACCTCAATATGGAGCTAAAATGTCCATCTCACATATCTCCCACTTAAGGACGGATTTCCCGCTTTTAATAAGTAAACAATCAGAAGGTACCAACCCACTATTAAAAAGGCTCTACTACGAGAATAAAACGTGTTTCGACGGGCGTTTATCCATTTACTGAAAGTGAGGCAAAATTTATTTCAGCGAAATAAGTATTCCCATCTAGTTCATTACCTAAAATCTTTTAGTAGGATATTACTTTTGCCAAAAGACTGAAACTGGATCACAACTTGAATAAGATTGATAATGTATAGCAAAAGTCATTCTGCTAAGTGTTGCCAGAAATCTATTACCCGCAAGATTCTAAACCTTCACATTGGACCGCTGGGACTAGGCTTATGTCAGTGTGCTTTGTTAAACGAAATTTGTACATTTTATTCGGGTACGTCCATTAGTTTGAAAGTAACAAGAATTACTTTACGCAAATCACAAATTCATTTGGTGTATTTTCGCACTGATTATACTATATATTTAAAGTTTTATCAAATATCAAGTCGAGCGTCCAGTTTGCGGCTTTGCTGTTCAACATTTTTTGGCAAAATATATTGCTTCTCCTAGAAAAACACCGAAAAGTACTGACTTTTTAAACGTTCTGTGAAAATTTTTTGAAGAGGCCGCGTGACTCTTTTTGTCCGTTATCACGTTTCATAGGTAGTGTATCATATCACGCATTGTGATACGACAAAAACTTAGTTGTCGCCATTCAGCACCACATTCCCACCCTTACTGAGATTCCGTTCACAGCCGTACTTATATATACATTCACCTGCGTTATTTAGGCAGCGTTATGTTTACATATCAAACGTTCTATCGTCTCACATTTTGTTTTCCACTTTTCTAACACTTCCTCCTAATTTGAGCATAAATGAGAATATGTATACGTTTTTCTAAGCTCGTCTGACCGAAACAAGCAATACTACACATCCGGTGATGTTCACGCTCTTGTTCGTTTTCAGCTTAAATGACATTAGTTACTAGTTTTTCTTTCTGTAAAATGGCATTTTTTTAAACACGTTCTTCCAGATATAGACTGAATTGTGATCAGAAGCTTAAACAAAAAATATCTTACACACCCGGGACAACTAACAACTTATTCCAATAAAAATTTACAATGCTGGAGGAATTAAATTTCCTCTTCAAACAACAGTACATCACTTGAGGCAACTTTTGCTCATCCTATGAGTTTGGATGGATGCGCATTCAAGCAAGTTTCAATCATTGTGGAATAGCTTGCACGATAATAGTTATGGCAACTCAAACCACAAAAGAACCGTCTACAAGTTAGTGTCACAAAGCGAGACACTTGTTTCCGGAACTAGGGACAATTTGAACCCAGTTCTCTGGGAATCTAATGGGTTTAAATCTGCTGCTGGTGGTAGCAGTACAGGTGGTGGGGATAATGCTGACTGTCAACATAGAGCAAATTCTACACGATAAACCTTTCTTAGGAAGCACAGTTCATTTGAAAGCACGCACGATCGGATGTCGATAACATTGTTAGAGCACAGTGTCAGTAGTCCCCACTTCCGTACTGCGTACTGATTGACTGCTCCACGGTTGTGATAGTAGACATGAGTAAAAACCAAAATGTGTCTGTGGGGTTTATGACTGCATGTTTGTACATTTCTCCATAAATTTATTTGTAAGCGTGTATTCACATAGTGTGTATTCTGAAAAAGCATATTGTAGCAGACACGAAGTTACCAAAATGCAGAACTTATTTGTTTAAGGTACTGATTAATTAATAATGGGAATTATCACCAACGTTTGTTCCCTTCGCTAGTTCATTCGACAGACTGGCAGTAAGTAGATTTTACGCGAAAGTGGGCTACGTCCGATTAGAAACAAACGCCAAAAAATTAGAAAAGTTGTAAGACGAGTAGTTTTGCTATGGTTTATTTAATGCGCATATTTCAGTGGAACTGAATGAATTGTACCCTGAGGGGATTTGATGAGCAGCCAGGGATGCAAACTATAACAAACATTTTGAAAACTAATTATACTCCACTGTTAAGTGTGAACGATTTTGGAAGACGAAAAGATTAGAGACTTTCAGTAGGCTTCTGTTAGGCCGCAATTACTAATTAAACAGTGGCCAAGTTTGCTGGTCAATCCTTTAATTGCCCACGCAGCACATTATTCATTACGGGCTGCGTCACATTTGGCACAAAGCCATTTTGCGAGACAGTGAGGCACATGTAGTAAGCGTTTGTTTTTTCAGGGTACAAAAGTCAACCAGAGAACAATTACTGTGATGTGGAAATTGCAGAGATTGGCCCAATTAAGTCAGCTGAGTTCTCTTGGTTGGTTTACATTAATAAGCCAGTTATCTACCGTAAGACTCAGCTAGCCCCATTGGCTTCCGGAATGATCAGCGACGTAAATGCAGCTCTTCTTGATCACAAAATTTGCCAGAAATGTGCCTGTCCGAAAATACAACCTGGACTGGTAACCTAGAACAGTCCCGTTTTGGCGTGGCATTTGGGTTTTTGAGCTTCCGTGCAAGTGAAACCAATAAGAGGACTTCATGCTGGACATAAAACGCGTGTAGTTACAAAGTCCAAATGGCAGTTTAATATAAGACGGAAATTTGCCAGCACCAATGAATAAACGACATTCGCCATCGGCCGTCATGACCAATTTAACGTCATGTGATATGAGCTTCAAAACCTTCTCTGCACAAAAACCTCACTTGTTAACTTTGGTTGCTTGAGCCACTTTAATTGACGGAGGCTTTTGAATCGGCTTTCGTAACAGCATTTGAAGCAAATTTTCTGTGTATGCTTGATAACCGGCTTGCAGAAAGGGCTTGACAACAGGCATAGCACGGTGGCGCTTTGACTTTCGACCTTCAGAAGTCAGCTATCCTGAGGCTCCGAGATCATAACTGGGTCAGTTTTCAGAATATCCTCCTAAAACTTCTCTGCGAAGTTTCGCGAAATTTGAGTACTCGGACCATTGTACCGAATCACTTTTAGTGGATTTTTGATCGAGTTACTCTTAATTGCTAGATCATTTTGGAAAAATTCGCAGAGACTATCCGAAAAATCGATCACAATCTAAGACGCACAGACTGATTGGCATACCAATTTCGTTTGACTGAAGACCCACCTGGAACTCAGTTTATTATGTTTTAAGCGGTTGAATCTTCTGCATCGGGCCGCCAAGTGTTTCAGATGGCCCAATATTTGATATATCATAATTCATCGTATAGACGTAGTACACTACTCACAAGATTCTTGAAAATTTATCGATAGCCCTTAGCCGGTTTCGCCCTTCTTAGGGATCATTAGGTAGTTTTGGTCGCCGAAAAGAACACCTCCTGATTTTCAGGTAAGTCTCTGCTAAGATGTGTGAATAGGTCGAAATTTTCCTATAATTTGAGTGCAAGTGGAACTCCATGACTGTGCCAAATTATGAGCCCTAAGAAGGGCCAAACAGTTCGTGCGCTGTCGAAGAATTTTCAACATAATTATGGTGTGTTACGGTCACGACCTGTTATTATTATGGCATCAGAATTCCAGCCAAAATGTTCTTATTCAGTGTTTGTCTTCTGCAAGCTTCCCACAACCTTACGAAAACGTTATTTGTCAGACTGCAGATAAATGTGTTTGAATAGTTTTGGTTACCTGGTGGATACGTTCCATTCAAAGGAAAATAGGAAAGATTAACAGAAAAGCGCAGTTAGAATTCGTGTATTAAGTGAAATTGTCTTTGTAAACTTGGGGATTAGGCGGGCACCCTACAAGCCAAGTTTGGCATCAATTTCTATCGGCACGTGTGCAGCAACACAATTTTCATTAAAAAACGATAAAAGAGCAACCAAACAGACTGTTTGCTAGTCCTTTAGTCCACAAGGCTGTACACACAGTTGTAATGCGAAATTGACTATCTGAAGAGAGAGAGAGTGCGCATGATTGTTTCAGCAGCTAGAAATTCAAAGCTGATGCTGTTTCTGAAAACTATCAGATGACCGCAACCAATCAATTGGAAGCTCGAGATATTATGAAGCCAAAAGGAACCCAGCACTTACATCTGAGTGAGACAACGGTTTAGTGGATCATTTTGAACCTTCGGATACCCTGAATCGTATTTCACTTGGTCTCAAGGAACAGTCTTTTGCATGTTTTGAGGTCTGCAATATGTGTACTGTTCACATTCACATCACTCTAGTTTGAACAGTCGTCCTTCTGTCCTGGAGCAACTATTCTGGTGAATCCATACCAAAGGAGGGGGAATCACAATACACATTTCGAAAAGCCCACAACATGCATCAACAAAAGTTGCCCAGCCGGTTTCAGGCGTCTGTGGCGCCACCTGACTGGGAAGTCTCGATAAGCGGCCAATCGATCATCACGATCGAGACAGTTGCTGGGTCGTCTTATCGATGGTGTTTCAGGCATACCAATCACAGTGCTCAACCGTGAACGAGTGAACACCTCAGACGTGAGAATTGAGACACGTCCAACGTGCGTTGGTGGAAGAGTGGTAACACGTTCGCCTAGTTTGTCAGATGTTCGGAGTTCAAACCAGGACACGGCCATCGCATTTGCACTGCATCGACCATATCTTCACCCTCCGACACACGTCCAACGTTGGTGGAAGAGTGGTAACACGTTCGCCTAGTTTGTCAGATGTTCGGAGTTCAAACCAGGACACGGCCATCGCATTTGCTTGCACTCGACCATATCTTCACCCTCCGACAGATTCTGGAACAGCGACACTGCTTCCAGCAACCAACAATGGTTGTTTTTCTTGATCTGAAAGCTGCCTTTGACTCTGTGGACCGCCAAGCACTATGGCAGTGTCTGTGGAGCAAAGGTGTCCCCCATAAATTCTTG